>NC_059375.1:585000-735000 GCF_019703515.2 Myxocyprinus asiaticus | reverse complement strand
TTCGCTGTACTATTGGAAGAATTTTGCAAAGTCAGCTACTTCTGGGAAGCTTCACTACTGTGCCAAGTTTTCTCCATTTGGAGATAATGGCTCTCACTGTGATTCTCTGGAGTCCTGGAGCCTTTGAAATAGCTTTCTAACCCTTCCCAGACTGATTTATTTCATTCACCTTTTTCCTCATCATTTCTGGAACTTCTTTCGACCTTGGCATAGTGTGCTACTGGGTAAGACCTTTTAGCCAACTTCATGCTGCTGAAAAAGTTATATTTAGGTGTTGATTTGATTGAATAGGGCTGGCAGTAATCAGGCCTGGGTGTGTCTAATTCAGCTGAACCCCATTATGAATGCAATTTCATAGATTTGGGGATTAAGTAACTAAATAATTTTTCACACAGGCCAAGTTGGTATTGGATATCTATTTTCTTCAATAAATAACATTATCGTTTAAAAACTATATGAGCAGGAAGTGGGAAAAAGGTACTGACCATGACATTATCTGATTTATTCAGGATTATAATTTTTTTTTATGGAAAATATAATTACAATTCCCTATCTGTCACTCACTAGGGTGTCACTCTTGGGATCCCGAGACACCTCTGGTCTTTGATAAAAGGCCAATGAAAATTGGCGAGTGGTATTTGCATGCCACTCCCCCAGACATACGGGTATAAAAGGAGCTTGCGTGCAACCACTCATTCAGATTTTCTCTTCGGAGCCGAATGGTCGATGTTTACTGAGCTGACTGTTCATTCACCTCTGCTGGATCTGATGGCGCATTTCAGCGACTTCTCACTCCTCTGCACTGGTGCACTGCAGAGAATGCCCCTGGGCACATTGGCCGTCTTTCATGTCTGGGCGTGACCCACATGGAGACAACGTTCGTGGATGGATCATGTACTCACTGCGAGAACATGACTATGGCAACGTTGCGATCGCGGCTTGGTTTCGTAAGAGCGCCGCCACCTAATGCGGATGACCAAAGCTCCCGTCCAAGGCCTGTAGGTTCACGTCGTCCCTGACAGCCAAAGCCTACAGTGCTGCTGGACAAGCCACCTCTGCCCTGCACGTCATGGCTCTCCTGCAGGTCCACCAAGCCAAGGCGCTAAAAGAACTGCACGAGGGTAGTTCCGCCCCAGATTTGATGCAGGAACTGCGCTTGGTGACCGACCTCGCTCTCCGGGTGATGAAGGTCACGGCGCGGGCGATGTCCACCTTAGTGGTCCAGGAGCGCCACCTTTGGCTCAACCTGGTCAAGATGGGTTAGGCTGACAAGGCACGGTTCCTTGCTGCCCCAATCTCCCAGTTTGGCCTATTCGGCGACACCATTGAGGACTTTGCCCAGCAGTTCTCGACGGTGAAGCAGCAGAAGGAGGCTATCTGGCATATCCTGCCCCGGCGCGGCTCAAGATCCCGCACCCCGCCTGCTCGTTGCCAAGGGCGTCCCCCTGCGGTGACTGCACTGGCTCCGCCACAGCCCGCCCCTTCGGTCTGGCCCTGGCGTGGAGCCCACCGCAGGAAGCAGATGCCACCCGTCTCACAGCCGGCCGCCAAGAACCCACGGAAGGCTTCGAAGCGCCCCTGAGATGGGCGACCCAGCGATGACGAAACCCACCTTGGAGCTGGTAAACAGACCACTCCATCCCCTGGTGGAGGGCTGGGAGGAGAATCTTTTGTTGCTTTTTCATTTAATTTCGCCGCATGCCCAACTGGCTGCAGTTCCCAACAGTTCAGCAAAAAAGCGGTTTCCTTGTTCCCTGGGTCACATAACCGGTGTGCACGGCCGTCATCACAACCACCGTCCACCTTTTTATCCTTGCAGGATTGGTGCTCCAGCGGTGTCTCCCTGCCCCTGCGCACCCAGCTGTGGCACAGATCTGCCCCTGATGTGACAGTCTCCACGGGTTGCGAGGACAGGCCTCTCCCTCCCCCATCCCAAGCAGGTAAGTGCTTCGATGTCCCTAGACTCAAAACGGCCACGACATGGTGTGGCACCTCGAGCTCCGCCCCGCCGCGAGGCCCCACCTGCCGGTACGTCCGACGAGATTGTCCCTTTGGTCCCCCTCGCACGGAGCTTGGATGCGTGGCTTGCGCTTTCCAATCCATCGCGATGGCTGATCCTGACCGTCCAACTCGGCTACACGATTCGATTTGCCAGGCGTCCGCCCAGGTTCAGCGGTATCCACTTCACCTTGGTGAATGAAGAAAACGCTGCTATCTTGCGTGCAGAGATCGCCATCCTCCTACAGAAGGGGCCGAGATGAAGAAGGGGTTTTACAGCCCCTACTTCATCATACTGAAAAAAGGCGGTGGGTTGCGGCCAATATTGGACCTGCGAGTACTGAACCGGGCTTTACACAGACTCCCGTTCAAGATGCTGACGCAAAACCGCATTCTGGTGAGCGTCTGAAATCAGGATTTGTTCGCGGCAGTAGACCTGAAGGATGCGTACTTCCATGTCTCGATTCTACCTCGACACAGACCCTTCCTGTGGTTTGCATTTGAGGGTCGGGCATATCACTACAAGGTCCTCCCTTTCGGTCTGTCCTTGTTCCCTCACGTCTTCACGAAGGTCGCAAAGGCAGCTCTTGCCCCGTTAAGCTGTGCTCCCATTGTATGTCACAACTCGCCCACCGTCTCCTCCTCTGGAGTCAGCAGCACCTCAAGTCACTGCAAGCCACTCACATCCCGGGCGACCTCAATACTGCAACGGACGCACTGTCACGGCAGGTTACCCCCAGGGGAGAGTGGAGACTCCACCCTCAGGTGGTCCAGCTGATCTGGAGTCGATTCGGACAGGCACAGGTAGACCTGTTCACCTCCCAAGAATCCTCCCACTGCTCACTCTGGTACGCCCTGACCGAGGCACCTCTCTGTATAGACGTGCTGGCACACAGCTGGCCCCCAGGACTGTGCAAATATGCATTTCCCCCAGTGAGCCTACTTGCAAAGACCCTGTGCAAGGTCTGGGAGGATGAGGAGCAAGTCATCCTGGTAGCACCCTACTGGCCCACCCAGATGTGGTTCTCGGACCTCACGCTCCTCTTGACAGCCCCCCCCCCCCCGAATTCCCCTGAGGAAGGACCTTCTTTATCAGGGACAGGGCACCATCTGGCACCCACGACCAGACCTCTGGAATCTCCATGTCTGGCCCCTGGACAGGATGCAGAAGACCTAAGCGGTCTGCCACCCCCGGTGGTAGACATGATCACTCAGGCTAGGGCCCACTCTATGAGGTGCCTGTATGCCTTTAAATGGCATCTGTTCACTAAGTGGTGTTCTTCCCAACGGGAAGACCCCCCAGAGATCCACAGTCAGATCGATGCTTTCCTTCCTGCAGGAGAGGTTGGAAGAGTGGCTGTCCCCTTCCACCTTGAAGGTGTACGTAGCCGCAATAGCAGCACACCATGACACAGTGGACGGTAAGTCCTTAGGGAAGCACAACCTGATCATCAGGTTCCTGAGAGGTGCCAGGAGGCTGAATTCCTCCAGACCACGCCTCATTCCCTCATGGGACCTCTCTGTAGTTCTTCAGGGTCTACAGAGAGCCCCCTTTGAGCCTTTGCAGTCAGCTGAGCTTAAGGCACTCTCCTTGAAGACTGCCCTCCTGACTGCGCTCACTTCCATCAAGAGGGTAGGAGAACTGCAAGCGTTCTCTGTCAGCAAAACGTGCCTGGAGTTCGGTCCGGGCTACTCTCACGTGATCCTGAGACCCCGACAGGGCTATGTGCCCAAGGTTCCCACCACCCCTTTTAGGGACCAAGTGGTGAACCTGCGAGCGCTGCCCCAGGAGGAGGCAGACCCAGCCCTGACGTTGCGGTGTCCAGTGTGCGCTTTATGCATCTATTTGGATCGCACGCAGAGCTTTAGAATCTCTGAGCAGCTCTTCGTCTGCTTTGGTGGACAGTGGAAAGGAAGCGCTGTCTCCAAGCAGAGGATCGCCTACTGGCTCATTGACGCCATAACTATGGCATATCATGCCCAGGACGTGCTGCCCCCGGTAGGGCTATGAGCCCATTCTACCAGGGGTGTAGCGGCCTCCCTGGAAAGGGGCACCTCTCTAACAGACATTTGCAGAGCAGCGGGCTGGACAACACCCAACACCTTTGCGAGGTTCTACAACCTCTGGGTGGAACCGGTTTCATCCCGTGTAGTGGCACGCAATACAAGCAGGTATGTCCGGGATAGCCGGCCGGGTGTATCGCTTGCACATAGTGCCTTTCACCTCCCCTGAGCTGAAGACGTGCGCCATTAACTCCCAGTAGTGTTCACAAACTGTGTTCCCTGGTTGACTCCCCCCGAGTTTTCGGAGAGACTCGCTGCCGGCCCAGTACATGTGCTAACTAAGCCCTGTACTGGGGTAGGTGCTTCGCATGTGGCGGTTCCCCGTAGGTAACCCCATGCGATGTATATCTTCCGCTAATTCCTTTCCCTGTTGGCAAACTGCGTCTTCCTTGGGCAAGGCCCCTCTCCCCCAATCTCCATGTTTGTAGTAACTCCTCCCCCGTTGGGTAGGACCTTCCATGAGACTTCTCCACATGACATTCTTCCGACATAGCTCGGCAAGACCATGTGACGTATTTCCACTTAAATACCCCCCTTTCTCTGGGCGAGGTGTGGTCTCCATGGTGTCCTCCACTTGGTACCTGGTCAGCCTAGTCGTAAAATCCCCCTTTTTTTAGGGAGTGGGAAAAAAAAGAAGGGGAAAAGAGGCCATGACTGGGCTAGCCTGTCTCTATCTTTTGGGTAGTCGACTTGTCCCAAAGGGCTGTTCAACACTCATAACAGTGTTGGGGGAGGTTACGTGCCGGCCTGGTTTGCTGCCTACGAGGCACACAGTGGTCTGCCTGTCACACACCGCCAGTTCATGTAACACAGTTCAGCCAGTTGCGGCTTTTTGTATAGGTACCCCTGGTGTCACTACATCGACACAACATTGAGTGAGTGACAGATAGGGAACATCCTGGTTTCTTGCATAACCTCCGTTCCCTGATGGAGGAAACGAGACGTTGTGTCCCTCCTGCCACAACACTGAACTACCCGCTGAAATAGCCGGACCTTGTCTCGGCTCCTCAGCATAAAACCTGAATGAGTGGTTGCACGCCAGCTCCTTTTATACCCATATGTCTGGGGGAGTGACATGCAAATACCACACGCCAATTTTCATTGGCCTTTTATCAAAGACCAGAGGTGTCTCGGGCTCCCAAGAGTGACCCCCTAGTGTCACTACATCGACACAATGTCTCGTTCCCTCCATCAGGGAATGGAGGTTATGCAAGTAACCAGGACGTTTTATTTTATGTATTGTTTGATAGCTTACAGATATCAACCTTTCACTTGATATTTATATTTATTAATTTGTTAAAATGTCTTTGTTTAAAGCTATAGCTAGGTAAGTACACACACACACACACACACACACACACACACACACACAAGCACGCTAATCTAATATGTAGGTCAGTTTGACTAATAATGTCTTTGTTTCTCTTGGTGTCCACTTCATCATTCTTTGAAACACTTTATTGAAACAGTGAAATGTCAAACAGAATTTAAAAAAATGCTTTCAACTGTCTGTATACACAATGACACACAGTGCTTTTGACCTAAACTTTTGTGTTGTCTCACAGATCACATATTGTATTCCTTTGAAAAGGTCAATGTTTGTGATAGAGGTGGGAAATATAATCACACACACACACACACACACACACACACACACACACACACACACACACACATGCACATGTTGGTGCAGCTATCATTATGAGGACTCTCCATAGACATAATTTTTATACTGTTCAAAATATAGATTCTGTCCCCTAACCCTACCCCTAAACCTAACCCTCACAAAAAACTTTCTGCATTTTTACATTTTCAATAAAGCATAATTTAGTATGTTTTTTAAGCAATTTAAATTATGGGGACACTAGAAATGTCCTCATAAACCACATTTATAGCATAATACCCTTGTAATTACCAGTTTATAACCTAAAAAAAGTCCTCGTAAACCACTTAAACCTGCCCACACACACACACATACACACACAAACACACACATACACATTCACACAAACACACACAAAATTGTTTTTATATCATTGTGGGAACTCTACATAGACTTACATGCATTTTATGGATTTTATACAGATCTAACGATAATTTCTATCCCCTACCCCTAACCTTCACAGAAACCTTTTTGCATTTTTACATTTAAAAAAAAAAAAAACAAAAAAAAAAAAAAAGAAAAAACATTGTTTAGTATGTTTAATAAGACATTTCCCTCATGGGAACCACTGGCTGGTGTGTCCATGTTTAAACTACATTGTGGGGACCAAATGTCCCCACAAGGATAGTAAAACCTTTGATCACCTAGTTTGAGGAGACATTTGTTCCCCACAATGTAGTATAAACATGTACACATACATACACAAACACACACACACACACACACACACACTAACAGGACAAGGTACAGGGTGTCAAATGCTCTCTGATATTTACCCCTCTAACCCTTTGTGTGTGTGTGTGTGTGTGTGAGTTCAAACATTTTGGGTTAGTGTAGCTATTGACACAGCTGGAAGAATGGAAAATATTGCTTAACATGAAATCTTAGGAAATATGTGAGGTGAAAATGGGGAGAGAAAAGAGGATAGAGCAAACAAAGATAAAGAAGAAACTCTATCTCTTTCTTTCAAACACACACTTTGTTTTAATTTGCTATAAATGACTCTGACCTCCACCAGAAGTTTATATTTTAAGTTTATATTTTATCATTTAGTTTACAAACTTTAACCCAAACAATAATTGCTAACTATATTTGACATTTTCTGGAGAAAATGCGAGTGGTGCTTGCCCCTGCAAAACTCACATGACAACGTTAGGGTGTTCTGGGTGGTTGCTAGGAGGTTGATCACTTACCCAAGTGACAAAATCCTACCCTCAAGTTTATATGATATTCTGGAATATTCTTTAAATGGCTCAGTTCTCTTCTTCATTGTACATCTTTGGGTTTGTACTCCTTTTTTATTGTCCGCCAGGCACAAATTGTAAGTTTGATCACAGAAAAGTAACAGCACACCTCGCTTCAACAAGCTGCATTATTTGAGATTTAAGTCATGTCTGTGGCACAAATGATGCAGGACATGTTACACACCAAAGTTTAAAATTGGTGGTTAGAAGTTTGTTCAAATCACTAACCCTTACTATGAGCAATAAAATAGTGATGCTTGCCTTGCCAAAAAAGGACACACCAAAGCAACATGTCCTTGATAGTGATAGTTTAGTGCTATGATCTTGTTCTATATGTTCAACCTCCTCCACATACAAATATTAAAACAAATATTGCATTCCTCTAGTCACTAGTCATTCTGACTATATATGAGATTAAAGAAAAAATCTGCATTCACACAAAAACACACCATAAATTCAGCAGCACTGGACTGAATTCAACACCTCTGGACATAATTCGGCAGCACTGGACCAAGGTTATTATCGTAAACTAAAACGAAGATGAAAGCTGATACTAATTTTAATAAAACATTTTCATAAACTGAAATTATTATTATTTTTTTTTACATAATTGGAAAAACTGAAACTAAACTAAAATAAAAATTCATGGCTCTGAAACTAACTGCAATAAAATAAAATAAATAATCTTGAATAAGATTTAGTTTTCCTTTTTGTTGCGGTATGTTTTTAAACCCGCCATTTCCATAACATGAAGATGCCACTAGACGGCGATAATAGATGGCCTATTACCTCATTGCACCAGCAATAGAGTGAGAATTGCTACCATCATGAAGAGAGGCAAAGCAGGTAGATAACAGTCTTTTCAGTCATTCTGTCTTACCCTGTCAATCTGTGATTTGTTTTACATTTAATTTGGAACTCGTAAAGAGTTTAGTTTGAAGTTCAGAAGTCTGGGACAAGTGGATTTTTGAAGGGGCAAGTAAAAGAGAAAAGTAGCCTGAATGTCAATAACGAACAAATAAACGGCTATATTTGTGATATAGCTAAGACCTTATTATTACAAAGTTCTTATTCTGCTGTTGAAAATAATCCAGAACGCGTAATTTTGGCTTGGTGCCTGAAAGATCAAATAGATTTCTAAATTCTGCCAAAATGCCTGTCTTGGTGTGGTATTCATGTTAACACAGAGAGTGATGTCTAAAGTGAACGTAAACAGTGGGCGAAAAGAAGGTTTGTATCAATATATCGGATATAAGTGTTAATGTAACCTAATAGACCTGCTGCTGTCTGTGTGTTGTTAATATTGATCAAACAACCATAATAAGAAAATGAGAAAACCGCCCACTGTTCATGGCTGGATAACTTTATTAGCATTATGAATATTAAGTATTAATGTAATATACTGTACATTATACAGTGAAGACCATTAGTAGTTTTATACAGCAATTCATTCTGAATATTTACTTGAATACTTGATATTGCTGTTAAAAACACTTAAAGTACTGTTTTCTTAATTTTGTAATTTTTGTTCTATTACTTATAATTTAATTATATTCATTGCTGTATTGTTATTTTATTACTGACAGTTTAGTAGTCTTGAATATTTACATGAGTACAAATCTTACATAACAAATTAGTTAGTGTTATTATTTGTTGTGATAATCTGGTATCGAGAATCGTCAAATTTCACTAACAACTACAGAAATATTGGTATTGTAACAATATACATATTGTGCATGGTAAATCTTGCTGCAATAACATGAAAAGTAGATCTCATTCCATAGACGTGTGAGCACCCTGCTGTAAATGATGGAGATGGAGGCTTTTCTTTATTTGACTGCTGTACGTAAAATAATATAACTACCTCCCCAACCAGCACAGTTTAAATATCTGTCCTGGATAATCGAGTTGATTGAATAGGTGTACTTTTAGCAGGGCTATTTCTTTAATTTATTTCTTTTTTTTTTCTCCCCTTTTCTCTCCAATTCAGCATGCCCAATTCCCAATGTGCTCTAAGTCCTTGTGGTGGCATAGTGACTCGCCTCAATCCGGGTGGCGGAGGACAAATCTCAGTTGGCTCTGCATCTGAGACCGTCAATCCGTGCATTTTATCACGTGGCTTGTTGAGCACGTTACCGCGGAGACCTAGCGCGTGTTGAGGCTTCACGCTATTCTCCATGGCATCCACGCACAACTCACCACGTGCCCCACCGAAAGCGAGAACCACATCATAGTGTCACGAGGAGGTTACCCCATGTGACTCTACCCACCCTAGCAACCGGGCCAATTGGTTGCTTAGGAAGCCTTACTGGAGTCACTCAGCACACCCTGGATTCAAACTTGCGACTCCGGGGATGGTAGTCAGTGTCTTTACTTGCTGAGCTACCCAGGCCCCCTACAGCAGGGCCATTTCTAAGCATATGGGGGCCCTAATGTTATTTATAAATTGGACATTGGGGAGTCCAGCTATATGACCCTCATTACACAAATACCTGTATTCCACATTCTCCAATTATCTCTTAACCCTTAAACGCATACCTCAGGTCTTTAGAGACCCAGGACCTCATTCCACCCCCTGTACCTCATACATTTTTTGTAATTGTGCCCACACCTCTCTAGTATTCCTCAATCTATCTCGTATAAATAGAGTGACACAAAAAATAGCACAAAAAAACAAACAAAAAAACAAAAAACAAAACAAACAAAAAAAAAAACAATTATATTTGTTTACACCCTTGGTAAAAATCTCATTGTTACATAAATATTTTCTCCAAAACACATTGGCCATAATTACTGGCACCCTTTTATTCAATACTTTTTGCAAACTCCCTTTGCCAAGATAACAGCTCTGAGTCTTCTCTTATAATGCCTAATGAGAACACCTGGCAAGGGATCTGAGACCATTCCTCCATACAGAATCTCTACAGATCCTTCAAATCCTGAGGTCTATGTTGGTGGACTGTCCTCTTCAGTTCAACCCACAAATTTTCTATGGGGTTCAGGTCAGGGACTGGAATGTCCATGGCAGAACCTTAATTGTAAGGTCAATGAACCATTTTTGTGTTGATTTTGATGTTTGCTTTGGATCATTGTCCTGCTGGAAGATCCAACCAGGGCCTATTGTAAGCTTTCTGGCAGAGGTAGCCAGGTTTTGATTTTTTATCTGTTGATATTTGATAGAGTCCGTGATGCCATGTATCCGAACAAGATCCATGACCTGTGTGCGCCAAACCCATCTCTGGTGTTTGCTGCCAAAAAGCTCTATTTTTGTTTCATCTGACCATAGAACCCGGTCCCATCTGAAGTTCCAGTAGTGTCTGGTAAACAGAAGGTGCTTGAGTTTGTTGTTGGATGAGAGCAGAGGCTTTTTTTCTTGAAACCCTCTCAAACATCTTGTGGTGATGTAGGTGATGTCTGATATATCTTTTTAGACTTTCTGCAATTCTCCAGCTGTGATCCTTGGAGATTCTTTGGCCATTTGAAACATTCTCCTCACTGTGCATGGAGACAATATAGACACACAACTTTTTCCAGGCCGATTCTGAAGATCTCCAGTTGATTGGAATTTGTTAATTATTGCCCTGATGGTGGAAATGGGAAATTTCAATGCTTTGACTATTTTCTTATGGCCACTTCCCATTTTGTGACCTCAACAACCTTTTGCTGCTCATCAGAACTATATTCCTTAGTCTAACCTATTGTAATTGACAATAGGTTGGGCAGTGGTGGCTCAGCAGTTAAGGCTCTGGGTTACTAATCAGAAGGTCAGCAGTTCAAGCCCCAGCACTGCCAAGATGCCACTGTTGGGCCCTTGAGCAAGGCCCTTGACCCTATCTGCTCCAGGGGCACTGTATCATGGCTGACCCTGCACTCTGACCCCAGCTTAGCTGGGATATGTGGAAAAAAAAGAATTTCACTGTATATGAGCAAATGCATATGTGTAATAAATAAATATAATTAAAAAAAATTAAAATTAAAAATTAAACTAAGAGAATTTGGCCTGTGTTACCTCATATTTATACCAATGTGAAACAGAACGTCATGGCTGAACAATTTCACATTCCTAGTCAAACAGGTGCACTAAAAAATTTAAAATATGAATGGGAATATACTTCAGATATATTTTACTCTATATATTTTCAGATATAAGAATTTCTAGGGGTGCCAATAATTGTGGCCAACATGTTATGGATAAAAATATTAAATATGAGATATTTCCTCTCTTTCAAGTGTTTTACTTCAGTTAAAGGTTAGATTTTTGTGAATGAAAGCTCAAAAGGATAAACAATGCAGATTTTTTTCACAGCCTTCTTTGCTCATATTTACCAAGGGTGCCAATATTTTTGGCCACCACTTTAAGTACCAAAAGAGTTTAGGGTCTCTAGAGACCCGAGGTATGTAAGAGTGTTGTTTTTTTTTTTTTTTACTTCCATAAATTATATATTTTTTATAATTATTTAATATCTATTTAAGTTTACTACCACAGGATATATATTTCTTTGTGAATTACAATAGAAATTATTACTATATTCATACAAATACTATATCATGTTGACATTCTGTGCAACAATGAACTATCAACAATGGTGAATTATCAGTATTTTATTTGCATATAAACATACATAATGTTGGGCCTCATGTACTCAGATAGGAGACAAAGGCAGGCCTACATACAGTCATAAAGCCTGGCTGCGGCCTGTAGGAACTCAAAGCCTGATAACACAAATGGTGCCAAATCAAACAAAGGGAGTCCAAAACAGACTACAGATCCCATCAAGCCCTGCTCACTTTACACCTAGGTGTGAAAATCTGAGGGATCGAACTCTCAACTCCTATTGGATGAAACACATGACAGAACGCATACCTCAACCATGATGTCATCGAGTGTATAAAACCCCAGAGATTCCTCCTAAGCTTTGCTTCCAGCGACAGTATGCGCCACGTCTAGTTGCAGCCCTGCTGCTCCCAGGTGTAGCCTCATTGCCCAAGGAAGTAACGTACGTACCTGAACTTTGGCCATAAAATCTCCATCTCGCTGGGCGAGCCGAGCAATCCATGTCTCACCCTTTTGCCTGCAGAAGTGAAGAAAAAAGATTTCTCTTCCTTCTTCAACTGAGTCGACTTTGCTGATTTCTTCGCCAACCCGCCGAGAATCAGCCACCGTACTGCCCGCCGACAGAGCAAGGAAATGGCCTCCCGTCATCACCTGAGCTTCGAGGAACCCAGTCGGAGTCAAATGACGGATGAACACACATTCTATCTGCGTCCTCACGTGACTCAAGTAAGAGGTTTATGTCTGGACAGAGATAGATTATTATAGTGTACTATTCTTGTGTATCAAGGATATTGCTTGTACAGTTTACAGACCGCCGAGTCCGCTCATTGCTGCTAATAATACTCAAGGTATTATTGTAACTTACTGTTACCACGAATGAGATTTGCTGTGTTGTCGTCCAACCACGTTGGGCTGTTTGTGCATTTCCGCCATCGCGGGTGAGACCGGCACACTGAGTTTATCCATTAAAGAACCAACAGCCACGGTGGACGGATTACGAGCTTCACCGCGTCTCTGAGTGATCAAACTAACAGTTGCCTTCTCTCCCACGATCGCTAAAACTGGCTTCGGTGCCGTCACTCTGTTCTCTCTCTCTCTCTTGTACTAACCGCACACACACACGACCCCTCACAAACATACCCGCACACACATTTGGCGAGCAGATAACTTGGTGATAGAGCCCAGCTTTGTCCCTAAGTTATCGTGCCAGTGGAGACACGCATTAAATGGGCAGACGCCATTAACCTGTCTCTCCACCCACATTCACGGCTACATTCTCTGTCCGGAAACCTCGTGTGACGTACTCTCCACAAGAGCCACGTCCACCATTTTGTGCCCTCCTTCTCTCCTTACACACACACACACACATACAACCATTTACACACACACACACCTCCTCTCATGTATTATAGGCTTATTTGTTACCATATCTAATCATGTTAGTGTTTAGTTTGTAGTTGGAAGTCGGATGTTTATCGACTGCATTGTATTGATTATTAATTGATATTACTGCATTAATAAACTTTGTTATACTTAAAAGATAAGTGTTTTGGTATTGCTCTGCATGCACCTGTGCCAAGGGCTGGCAGGGGATGTCAGTGCTCAGTTTCAAGCCTTCATTGTTTTCCTTTTGAATGTCGATGTTCTCCAAACGTCGGCTTTCCTAAGAGAACAATCCTAATATTGAGACTGCAATACTGTCTGGTTATAAGTCCCTGATTCCAGGGTGGTGTCCCAGCAATAGTAATCCTTATTAATATTCTATTGATTTTGATAATTGCTAGTTATCTTTGATGATTGTTGATTTGAAGGATTAATAAGCTAATATTGATTCTAATCAATGTTCTATTGATTTTAATGATTAATTATCATCTTTGATGATTGTTGATTTGAAGAATTAATAAGCTAATGGTGATTCTAATCAATGTTCTATTGATTTTAATAATTAATAATTATCTTTGATAATAATTAATATTCTATTGATTTTGATAATTGATAGTTATCTTTCATGATTGTTGATTTGAAGGATTAATAAGCTAATGTTGATTCTAATCAATGTTCTATTGATTTTAATAATTATTAATTATTGCTAATAACCAAACCTGCTCCTGAACGAAAAGCCCAATATTAATGGTGCCTCATGTGAGGTGTCCTACATGCCGGTTTTGTCAATGTGTATGAATAAGAATCCAAAGTAATAACTTTAATCATTAGTTCAAAATTTGGTTCTGTTTGACGATTGACTTCTCTCACGACTTGCCAAACTTAAGCAAGTGTGGTGTGAAAGTGCTCTTAGAGTGGATTAGGGGTTGGTAAATTTATGATAGTCTGCTCCAAGCCTGCTGTTGTTGTTATTTAACTCCTAATGCTTTCACCTAGATGTTACAGAGAGGTGTCAGGTCACCTAATTAGCATCCACCAAGGAAAGGTCACAGTGAAATTCACACATTTCATAACAGTAATCCTTAAACCACAAGTCGAAGCCTCTCACCTGTGCATTCGTGTCAGCATTATAGCAACTGTAACACAACAAGCTATCAGAGCCACTGTGTCACGAGCATTTTTACTGCCCTGGTAAAATGAGTTGCCAGTCGCCACACGTGGCTGGAGCTGAAGTTCCTCAGAGGTTAGACAATCCAGCACTGCAAGATGTGGTTGCTGCTGTCCTCCATCTCTCCATAGAGGAGAGAGATAACATCAACGGCTACAATGTTAGTCATTGTGATTAAGCATTGCTGGAACTAGTTATGTCAACAACCCGGCATACAATCCCGGACCTTGTGAGCCAAATTTTCCTTCTTCATAACCACAGAACCAACTGCAAACCACAGAGTACCAGGCCCAGCTCACTCAGCTGCAGAACAGCTAACAAAATCTCAGCCTGCGCCAAGAAGTTAGGTGCACCCACGCTGAAAGAGTCTGGGCACAGGAAGATAACGCCTGGATGCAGAAGGTAAATGAAACCCTGTGCAGACAGCTCAAAGCTGCCCAGCTAAGAGCAGAGTCAGATCAGGTAAGTGCAGTTGCTGACCTGGCCACCCAGGAAATTGAGCGCTGCCTTGTTGACTTACCTCATGCTTCATCGTGTGAAAAATTCAAGCTGATATGGAAGACTACGGTGAGGAGTGTTCATGTGTTCATGGAAATGTTCCCGACTGGTACCTGAGACTGCTACTCAGCTCTGTGTAAAGCCCTACCTGAGGAGTATTCGCCATATACCGACGAAGCCTCCACTACCCTAGGCACTTTCACCATTGTGCAGAAGAGGCATGAGCCTCTGTGCGAGTATTACAGATGCCTGAGAACCGCGTACTTCCAAGGACGTAATGCACCAGGTCTGGAGGAGGAATGAGCTTTCAAGTCTCTCTTCCTTCACAACCTCCACGAGACCATGCGATATGACATCATGATGCACTACGGAATGGGCAACCCTACCATGCAGGAAATCAGAAGGTACATGAAACTGGCATGGGAGATGTGCATGCGCCCTGCTCGAGGGCACGAAGTCAACTCCAGAGTCCTGGGGATCCAAGCCTCAGAAAACGCCGACCTAGCGCTTGAAGGCAACGAGATGCCTCGCATTAAGGTGAACATTAGAACAGGACCTCAGGGGTGCTGACCACCTCGCCAGCAGGGTGGGCAACAGAGCCAAGGGGGTGGTGACCAGACACACCCACAGGATCACGCTGGGCCAAAATGGCAAAATGCTCGCCAGCCGAAAGGAATGGTACTGTTCAAACAGAAACCCAAACAAAAAGGTGAATGGGAAGACAACATTTCAAACCCCCCACAGAGGACAAGGTTTGAGACAGGAAATGAAGGGTATAATCAGGAGATGCCTGATGGAGGCAGAAACGCAGCTTAATGTGCTCCGTTGTTCACCAGGGCCACCAAACTCCTCAAAGAAACATGGCGCTGACTCCCCGTCAGCATGACTAGACTATGTACCCCCTCCGGTTAACGCCAAAGTTTACTTTGTAGGTTGGGAACAGGAAGGGAACAAGGGAGGCCAAGTTGCTCCCCAAAACAGTCACTTCTAACACACCACACCCTCCCTATCTGGGCTGTAAGGGCAATGCCCGATGCATATATACATCAGTATTGGTAGGAGGGTGCATCAGCTCCCACGCACTACTCGACACTGGTTCCAAAATAAATCTGATGGGTTCAAACACCTTCACAGAGGTGGCTAGAGCAACGCTCTTCCTTGGCAAACTGTTACAGATTGAGACCTGCAATGTAAGCATCACAAGCTACATGCTAAATGGGTTGTCTATCACAAAATGGGCATGGATCGACAGTACCTTTCAAGGGATGATGCTGGTACACCACGTTTACATATGTCCCATTAATACATAATCACTGTTAATTGGCCAGGACCTACTGGACTGACTGGCTCCGCACATTGATTGCCATTGTGGACACATGTGGGCTCAGGTTGACACACCGAGGCCACTTGGTCCAGAAAACAGTTCGCCAGCTTCAGATGGCAAGTTGCCATCATCCAGGAGTTCAGAGGACCCCTACCAATGATCATGCCTCCTCCAGAGCCTGACCCTGGCTCTGATCCTTCTATGCCACCAGTGAGCCAACAGTCGCCACAGGTTGATAGTCAAAACTCATTTCATGACCACAAGTCTTTCCTTTGTTCATTGAAGAACACAAACTTAACCCTGTACAGCCCCCATAGTGGGAGGCATGCACATCAATGGTATAGCAACACCAGAAGCGCTTGTAGTGCTCTGGTCAGAAAAGACCACTATGAGCCAGGACCTATATGACGACTTGTGTCGACACAGTCTTCCTTCATACTTCATTCAGCAGGGTCACCACAAAGTCTCCTCAAAGCGATTAAAGGTATGCACCCTCTCCGTACAGAATTGGGAAAATGCAGGTCATGCCTTCTCCGTGGGAGCGGACCTTCTTGTCAGACTAAGTGCTCATTTGGATACAGTAAACCAGGTTCTGTGGTCCCAAGACCGGGCTGAAAGGCATTCTTTGACCATTAAGGTAGAACACATGATATGCAGCCAGACCATTCCCCAGTTGTGCCAGGTTGCTAGCGAGGTAGATATGACTATCCCCGCATGAACAGCAGGTGTTCCCATCCGCCTGGTGATCTCTAAAGGATAGAAGATACCTGGCCCACAGGCATTCTTCTAACCCTTGCCCCACTTCTGGGAACTCAATCTGACTGTCTGCGGCAAGCCCCTGCTCCAGTTAAGCCACCGCTCAACCTACTTGTTGGTTCAGAACCTGATGCACGTCCCAATTCAGGTGAAGGCATGGCAACCGCTAGGGATTTTGGTCGATAACTCATTTCATGATTTTGAACTGACACTGCCAGTGATAGGAGAATTACCTCCATCACTAGCCAAGGACGACAACCTGGACAGCGTCATGTCCACTTTTCCAACCATAATGATCATGGTGGCCTGCCATGAAGTGCTACAAGGCAAACCAATCTGCAGTGCTACCCTGGGCACTAGAGGTGACATGGTCTTATACTCTCTTGTGACTCAACCTGGAGACACAACCCCTGGTGATGACAGAACCTGTTCCTCACCAGAGGAACCCTACGTTGGCTTTGAGGCAGAGGTCAATGAGCAGCTTGCCAAAGCAGATGCTTTAATGACAGAGGATCAGAGAAACACGCTTCGGAATCTCTTTCATGATTTCCAGCCAATCTTCTCAAGAGATTCCCATGACTGTGGGGTCACCAACCTCCAAACCGTTCACATTCCCACTGATCCAAATGCGCCACCCACATTTGTACGCCAGTACAAAATCCCCCAGGCTACCTATGAGTCGATCCAAGGGATCCTTTACAAGATTTTGCAAAAGCTAATCATTTGGGAATGCAACTCAACCTACAACTCGCCTATCTGGCCAGTGTTAAAGCCGACCAGCAAGTGGCATCTCACCATTGACTATCGCCCTCTGAATAAGCAGGTACCCCTTTCCCATAGGCCCATGATCCATTTGGACCAAGAACTGGCCAAGGTCAAAGGGGCCCACTTCTTCTCTACTGTGGATGTGGCCAATGGCTTCTGGACAATGAGAGTCAACCCAGCTGACCAGTACAAGCTGGCTTTCTTTTTTGGTAACCGCCTGTACACCTGGAACCATTGTCCATTCAGATATTTGAACTCCCCAGCTGAGTTCAATATCTTCATCCATAAGGCCATGAGTGATGCCACTGCCCACAGTAACCTCATCTACATGGATGACATCCTCATGAGGAACCAGACCTTTGAGGAACACTTGACCGAGATCCGACATGTACTTAACCAACTCCACTGCTGGAGCCAAGCTTGCAAGCTTGGGAGAGTTTGAGCCATCTGCAACATCAAAGCTCTGATAGGTTTTTCAGAACTCAAAAGCTTCCTAGGTGTCTTCAACTACTCCCAACAGTTCATCAAGGACTATGCGGAAATAGCCAGACCCCTCATGGAACTACTCCATAAAGACAAAATATTCGAGTGGGGAGAGCCCCAGGAACAGTCTTTCCTCCAGATGAAAGAAAAGCTCAGCCCTGCGCTCTGCTGGCCTACCCAGACAAGGATAAAAAATTCCACCTCAAGGCAAGCTTCTCATCCCACTGTCTTAGTGCCACCCTGACACAGACAAATGTGTCATCGCCAACGTGAGCTGACCTCTTAGTGTTGTTGAGATGAAGTTCTCTGACTGCGAGAAGGCCCTCCTGGCCACCGTATGGTCTGTGGAACTCTTCCGTAGCTACACTGGGGGTCAGAAGACAGTCACCAACCTGTCACCTTCCTGAACAGCCAATGACTGAGGGAGGGGCGGTTATCCAACAGCCGCATTGCCACTTGGAAGATGGCACTGCAAGGCTATGACTTTGAGGTCAAGTATGCCCATAACCATAAAATGGCCTTGGGCCAGGGCCTGGCTGAATGCCAACACTGTGACTGCGAAGGGCAACCAAGCTCCAGAATCCTTACTTGTCACCACTCCGCTGCTCCTGTCAAATCATCATTACTATGATGAGAATACCTGTGCAGTCCTCCCAAGGGTCTACGTAGATTGCTGTTCATTCCGCCATGAAAGTCAGTCTCGGGCAGGATCCGGTATTGTTTGGTTCAACCACAAAGTCAACAAACCAAACAACTACTGACTGGGCAACAAAACAAGCCAGTATGCGGAGATTGCAACAGTGCTCATCACACTCCAGCAAGCTGCCAAGTTGACTGTTGAGCAACTGACGACTGTTCTAACTCAAACTATGCTCATCATAGTTTTATCTCTCACTTTCCCACATGGAAAGAGAACGGCATGAGGAATGCGAGAAACAAGGAAGTCAAGCATTCGGAACTCTTCCTGGCTTGCGACCGACTTGAGACCAACTTGGGAATGACAGTGTACTGGAAAAAGGTCAAAGGTCATTCCCAAACCTCCGGTCCTGTCAAAGATGGTAATGACGAAGCTCACTGCCTAGCCAAGCTAAGCGCGGAACAGGGCATGGCCTGGGAGTTCCGAGACGAGTGGCTTCCAATTACCCAAAAATGTGCGGTAAAGCAATCACCCATCAGCAGGCAAAAGAAAGGTGAGAAGACCCGCAGACCTGTCCACAGACTGCACCTGGCACGGGGACACGGCAATGCAGATCTGTTCACCATGCAGGAGCAATACCTGGCCATCCAGACCGTCTGGCAGTGGGTAGCAAACCCTGCAACACAAGGGGCCTCTCAAACCCCATTGTGTGAGTTGGAGGAGCTACATGCTCTCCTTCATGACCAGCCATGTCTTAAACATGAGAAAGGCATGTTGGTCTATACCCAAACCAATCTGGGACCAGCTCGCTGGGTTGTCTCAACCAATCATAGGGGGGTGATGCTAGCCCATGCTCATGACTCCCCTGTCACAGGCCACCCTCAAGACCCTCCAGCAAGTCGTTTATTGGCCATCGATGGCCCATGACACCCGTTCCTATGTCAAAGGGTGCATGGTCTGTAGCCTGTTACAGCTGTCCAGACCGCTGGACCGGACCCCACTCCAGAACCGAGGGATCACGTTCCCATGGTCCCACCTCCAGGTGGATTGGTTTGGACCAGTCCCCAAGTCCTAATGAGGTAACAAGTACCTCCTTACAGTTACCTGTGCTTTCACTAAGTTTGCTGGAATGCCTCCCTTCCCCTAACGACACAGCCACAACAACCACAGTCCTGCTGCTGAAACATGTTTACAGGCACTGGGGGCTACACCTCTCTGTTGATTCAGATCGAGGCACCCATTTCACCTCAAGCGTCATGACTACCATGTACGAAATCATAGGTGTGGTAGTCAACTTCCACATCCCATCTCATCCCCAGTCATCTGGACAGGTCGAACGTGCCAACCGCATCATTATCAACATGCTTAAAAAGTATGTTAACAGCAATGGCAGAGATTGGGATGTGATGGCCATTAGATCTACTCCACACTGCTCCACAGGAGACACACAGTTCGAAATGATGACTGGAAGAGAAATTACCCTTCTGCTACACCTTCTGTACTGCCCCGAAGATGGTCGTGCAGGTCTGTCACGTGACATCTTCAGAGCGGTACAGAAGGTGTAGCGAAAGGATAATTTCTCTTCCAGTCATCATTTCGAACCGTGTGTCTCCTGAAGAACTTGGAAGCCAGCGTCAAGGGATCCAAAGCCTACTATGACAGGAAAGTGTCTCACCGTGAGTGCCAAGTAGGTGACAAGGTACTCTATTTCAAGTTCAGCAAACTGGCAGGAATCTCTAAAAAGTTCCTACCAAGTTGGTCAGGCCCCTTCGAGACAGTGGGAAAGCTCTTGCCAGTAGCCTACCACATCAGGGTCTCAAAACCAAGCCAAACACTGGCATACAAATGGGTCCATTCGAATCAGATTAAGCTCTTCAAGCCATTTTCACATAGCTGCCTGCCTCAACCCATCCCGTCGGCATGCACTAACTCCTAGCACCACTCTAAGTGGTGGAAGGATTCCAGCTTACCTGGTCTCCCTAGACCTTGTCGATCAATTCCTTAGATCTGCTACTACCTCTGTTGTGCAACTTTCACAGGTACACCTGGCATATAGTCTTGGCAGTGCAATTCCAATCTATGTAAATCCTCAGAACCTCGGAATAGGATTCACCCATCATAGAAAGGCAGAATATATACTATACAACTAAAGTCTGTATTGAATGTTGGTTTTCGGAGAAGTAACACACACATTCACCTCAAAACACCAGCACTCGCCTACCACAATGAGGACCACTCACTCTACCCTAACCTAAGCATGTGTACCAAGTCAAAGGACATTCATTGGGTTTGTCCAAGCAATCCCTTTGTTAGAAAGGCGACTAACTACCTCTGCGGCCTAAGAGCCGAATCCCCTGAACAAAAGTGTCAAGGTAGCATGTCTGTCAAAGATGAAGGAACAGAGACAAAGGTAGAGCGAGCAGACAATCGCTGGCTTGTTAACACACCAGCCACCGAAGTTCTAATGTCATACGACTGCCATGATACAGCCACAAAATTAACGCTACCAAACCGACGGTGTTCTTAATGGTTCCCCAAGAAGCCACCATGCACATTGACGATATTGTCCTCCATCCTCTCAGCGTCGACAAACATGACGCGGAAATTGAGATCATGGATGCTTTTAGAGGTCACAACCTCACCATTGATGACACCCTTCAACAGCAGCTTCAGTCTGAAGAGACAAATTTAGTGAAGTTCAGTCTCAAACCGACTGGCTTGATCACTATATTTCCTAGTCACATAAGCAGATCATCATCTTACCAAGAACACCCTATCAGTCTGGTTGCCCTCTGGCTCCTCATTGGATGGATCATCACAGCAATTATTGTACATGCCATGTACAGGTACATTTACAAGGATAAGCCTTTTAACCTCTAACCCTCCTTTCCTCTAACATTTTGGTCCTAGTATCCATTGTCAAGTTCTATTATGATTTTGTGTTATGACCAAAGAACAGCAAATGATTGTGTTATGGTTAAAGCTGTGCCTACCTATAACTTGGAATGTTTGTCTTTATGTGTGATGAATGTAGTTTTAGACTTAGCTAGATGTTCTATGCCCAGATGTGCCTCAGTCTCTGCCCAGACGATAAAGCCTCTGTGAACTCTTTGAACTGTATGGACTTTGCAACCATTTTCTTTTCTATTCTATCAGCAAGACACAGATGGCATAACCCACAGGCTACTGTGAACCTACAGGAACTGTTCGGCCCTTTAGTTGCTCTAAAGACGCTGGACAACAACCAACTCTTCAGACCAAAAGGGGGAATGTTGGGCCTCATGTACTCAGATAGGAGACAAAGGCAGGCCTACATACAGTCATAAAGCCTGACTGTGGCCTGTAGGAACACTCAAAGCCTGATAACACAAACAGCGCCAAAATCAAACAAAGTTAGTCCAAAAGAGACTATATCAAGCCTTGCACACTTTACACCTTGGTGTGAAATTCTGAAGTATCAATCTCTCAACTCCTATTGGATGAAATGCACAACAGAACACGTCCCTCAACCATGATGTCATTGAGTGTATAAAACCCCGGAGATTCCTCCTAAGCTTTTCTTCCAGCGACAGTATGCGCCGTGTCTAGTTACAGCCCTGCTACTCCCAGGTGTAGCCTCATTGTCCAAGGAAGTAACATATGTACCTGAACTTTGCCATACAATCTCCATCTCACCGGACGAGCTGAGATTTCTGCGTGTTCCACCGAGCAAGCTAACGGATCCGAAGGAGACTGCCGAGCAATCCGCGTTTCACCCTTTTGCCTGCAGAAGTGAAGAAAGAAGATTTCTCTTCCTTCTTCAACCGAGTCGACTTCTCTGTCATCGATTTCTCTGCCAACCCGCCGAGAATCAGCCGCCGTACCACCTGCTGACAGAGTGAGGAAACGGCCTCCCATCATCACCCGAGCTTCGAGGAACCCAGTCGGAGTCAAACGACGGATGAACACACATTCTTCCCGTGTCCTCATGCGACTGAAGTAAGAGGTTTACATCTGGGCAGAGATAGATTATTATAGTGTGTTATTCTTGTGTATCAAGGCTATTGCTTGTAAAGTTTACAGACCACTAAGTCTGCTCATTGCTGCTAATAATACTCAAGGTATTATTGTAACTCACTGTTACCACGAATGAGATTTGCTGTGTTGTCGTCCAACCACGTTGGGTTGTTTGTGCATTTCCGCCATCGTGGGTGAGACTGGCACACTGAGTTTATCCATTAAAGAACCAACGACTGCGGCGGACGGATTACGAACCGTTCACCGTGTCTCTGAGTGATAAAACTAATGGTTGCCTTCTCTCCCACGATCGCTAAAACTGGCTTCGGTGCCGTCACTCTGTTCTCTCTCTCTCTTGCACTAACTGCACACACACACGACCCCTCACAAACATACACACACACACATTTGGCGAGCAGATAACTTGGCGATAGAGCCCAGCTTTGTCCCTAAGTTATCGTACCAGTGGAGACAAGCGTTAAACGGGCAAACGCCATTAACCAGTCTCTCCGCCCACATTCACCGCCACATTCTCTGGCTGGAAACCTCATGTGACGTACTCTCCACGAGAGCCATGCCTGCCATTTTGTGCCCTCCTTCTCTCCTTACGCGCACACACACACAAACACACACATACACCTACCCTCCTCTCATGTATTATAGGCTAATTTGTTACTATATCTAATTATGTTACTGTTTAGTTTGTAGTTGGAAGTCGGAAGTTTATAGACTGTATTGTATTGATTATTAATTGTTATTACTGCATTAATAAACTTTGTTATACTTTAAAGAGAAGTGTTTTGGTATTGTTCTACATGCACCTGTGCCAAGGGCTGGCAGAAGATGTCAGTGCTCGGATTCAAGCCTTCATTGTTTTCCTTTTGAATGTCGATATTCTCTGAACGATGACTTTCCTAAGAGAACAATCCTAATATTGAGACTGCTATACTGTCTGGTTATTAGTCCCTGATTCCAGGGTGGTGCCCCAGCAATATTAATCCTTATTAATATTCTATTGATTTTGATAATTGCTAGTTATCTTTGATGATTGTTTATTTGAAGGATTAATAAGCTAATGTTGATTCTAATCAATGTTCTATTGATTTTAATAATGAATAATTATCTTTGATAATTGTTTATTTGAAGGATTAATAAGCTAATGTTGATTCTAATCAATGTTCTATTGATTTTAACAATGAACAGCTGTCTTTGATAATAATTAATATTCTATTGATTTTGATAATTGCTAGTTATCTTTGATGATTGTTGATTTGAAGGATTATAAGCTAATGTTGATTCTATTGATTTTAATAATTAATAATTATCTTTGATAATAATTAATATTCTATTGATTTTGATAATTGCTAGTTATCTTTGGTGATTGTTGAATTGAAGAATTAATAAGCTAATGTTGATTCTAATCAATGTTCAATTGATTTTAATAATGAATAATTATCTTTGATAATTATTAATTATTGCTAATAACCAAACCCACTCCTGAACGAAATGTCCAACACATAAAATACATGTTATTTTTTACTTAAGGTGGCAATGATGTTTCAGTGATTGACTTGATTTACATTTGACATTGCTATTTGATGAAGAAACAACATCGAAGTAAACTTATAGCAAGTACAACACATGAAAAGTATGATATGAGTATTGTCATTTGGGTGTACTACTGAAATAATGTAAGTTGTGCATCTATTAAGACTCAACAAGTGCCTGAGAAAATACACATAAGATACAAATAAGGTACACGTAAATTACACGTGTAGATTATGTGTTATGTGTAGCTCAATATGTGTTTGACAGCCAGATGCATCTCATGAAATGTCAGTGTGAAAATAATGAATCCTTTAATTTATGAAAAATAAAACATCAAAATATATCTAAATATATTTTATTTTATTGTTTTCTAATTATCTTGAAAATATTTTAAAAAAAATATGACATTATCTGGACACTTTGTGCATTCATTTTTGATAGATATAAGTGCCGGATCTCTAAAAACCCAAATATGTAACCATGGATTTAAGGGTTAATATAAATACTAAAACTAAAATAATAACTAAATGTACTGAAAACTAAAACTAACAAAGAACTAACAAACAAAACTAAAACTAAACTAAATTGGAGTGAAAAATTGAAAATGAAATAGAAATTAAAAAAAAAAAATAATAATAATTTCAAAACTATTATAAACTTGCACTGAATAGAATTCAGCAGCTCTGGACATATTTATGTGGCTCCATTCAGAATTCAGCAACACTGCACAGAATTCTGCAGCTCAGGACAGAATTCAGCAACACTAGACAGAATTCTGCAGCTCAGTACAGAATTCAGCAACACTGGACAGATTTCTGCAGCTCTGTACAGAGCTCAGAAAAACTGGACATAATTCTGCAGCTCCATACAGAATTAATCAACACTGGACAGAAATCAGTAAGTCTGGACAGAATTCAGCAGCTCCATACAGAATTCAGCAACACTGGACAGAATTAAGCAAGTCTGGAAAGAAATCAGCAGCTCCAGACAGAATTCAGCAACACTGGACAGAATTATTTAGCTCCAGACAGAATTCAGCAACACTGGACAGAATTATTTAGCTCCGTACAAAATTAAGCAACAGCAACACTGGACAAAATTCAGCAGCCCGGGACAGAATTCAGTAACACTGGAAAGAATTCAGCAGCACTGGACAGAATTATTTGGCACCGTACAGAATTCAGCAACACTGGGCAGAATTCAGCAACACTGGACAAAATTATTTAGCTCTGTACAGAATTAAGCAATACTAGACAGAATTCAGCAACACTGGAAAGAATTCAGCAGCTCCGGACAGAATTCAGTAACACTGGAAAGAACTCAGTAGCTCTGGACAGAATTCAGCAACACTAGAGAGAATTCTGCAGCTCCGTACAGAATTCAGCAACACTGGACATAATTCTTCAGCTCCGTACAGAATTCAGCAACACTGGACATAATTATGCAGCTCCATACAGAATTCAGCAACACTGGACAGAATTCAGCAAGTCTGGACAGAATTCTGCAGCTTCGTACAGAATTCAGCAACACTATATAAAAATCAGCAACACTGGACAGAATTCAGCAACACTGGACAGACTTCTGCAGCTCAATCGAGAATTCTGCAGCTCCGTACAGAATTCAGCAACATTGGACAGAATTCTGCAGCTCCGTACAGGATTCAGCAACACTGGACAGAATTCTGCAGCTCCGTACAGGATTCAGCAACACTGGACAGAATTATTTAGCTCCGTACAGAATTAAGCAACACTAGACAGAATTCAGCAACACTGGACATAATTCTGCAGCTCCATATAGAATTCTGCAGCTCCGTACAGAATTCAGCAACAGTGGACATAATTCTGCAGCTCCGTACAGAATTCTGCAGCTCTGTACAGAATTCAGCAACAGTGGACATAATTCTGCAGCTCCATACAGAATTCAGCAACACTGGAAATAATTCTGCAGCTCCATACAGAATTCAACAACACTGGACAGAATTCTGCAGTTCCATACAGAATTCAGCAACACTAGACAGAATTCTGCAGCTCCGTACAGGATTCAGCAACACTGGACAGAATTATTTAGCTCCGTACAGAATTAAGCAACACTAGACAGAATTCAGCAACACTGGACATAATTCTGCAGCTCCATATAGAATTCTGCAGCTCCGTACAGAATTCAGCAACAGTGGACATAATTCTGCAGCTCCGTACAGAATTCTGCAGCTCTGTACAGAATTCAGCAACAGTGGACATAATTCTGCAGCTCCATACAGAATTCAGCAACACTGGAAATAATTCTGCAGCTCCATACAGAATTCAACAACACTGGACAGAATTCTGCAGTTCCATACAGAATTCAGCAACACTAGACAGAATTCTGCAGCTCCGTACAGAATTCAGCAACACTGGAAAGAATTCTGCAGCTACGAACAGAGCTCAGCAACACTGGACAGAAATCTGCAGCTCCGTACAGAGCTCAGCAACACTGGACATAATTCTGCAGCTCCGTACAGGATTCAGCAACACTGGACAGAATTATTTAGCTCCGTACAGAATTCAGCAACACTGGATAGAATTCTGCAGCTCTGGACAGAATTCTGCAGCTCCATACAGAATTCAGACAAACTGGACAGAATTCAGCAAGTCTGGAAAGAAATCAGCAGCTCCAGACAGAATTCAGCAACACTGGACAGAATTATTTAGCTCCGTACAGAATTCAGCAACACTGCACAGAATTCTGCAGCTCCAGACAGAGCTCAGCAACACTGAACATAATTCTGCAGCTCCTGACAGAATTCAGCAACACTGGACAGAATTATTTAGCTCTGTACAGAATTCAGCAACACTGCACAGAATTCTGCAGCTCCAGACAGAATTTAGCAACACTGGACAGAATTCAGCAAGTCTGGAAAGAAATCAGCAGCTCCAGACAGAATTCAGCAACACTGGACAGAATTATTTAGCTCCGTACAGAATTCAGCAACACTGGACAGAATTCAGCAGCTCCAGACAGAATTCTGCAGCACCGTACAGAATTCAACAACACTGGACAGAATTCTTCAGCTCAGTACAGAATTCTGCAACACTGGACAGAATTTTGCAGCTCTGGACAGAATTAAGCAACACTGAACAGAATTCTGCAGAACCGTACAGAATTCAGCAACACTGGACAGAATTCAGCAAGTCTGGACAGAATTCTGCAGCTCTGTACAGAATTCAGCAACAATGGACAGAATTCTGCAGCTTCATACAGAATTCAGCAACACTGGACAGAATTCTAAGGCTCCATACAGAATTCAGCAACACTGGACAGAATTTTGCAGCTCTGGACAGAATTCAGCAACACTGGACAGAATTCAGCAACACTGGACAGAATTCTGCAGCTCTGGACAGAATTTAGCAGCTCCAGACAGAATTCAGCAACACTGGACAGAATTCTGCAGCTCCGTACAGAATTCAGCAACACTGGACAGAATTCTGCAGCTCCATACAGAATTCAGCAACACTGGACAGAATTCAGCAACACTGGACAGAATTCTGCAGCTCCGTACAGAATTCAGCAACACTAGATAGAAATCAGCAACACTGGATAGAATTCTGCAGCTCCGTACAGAAATCAGCAACACTAGATAGAAATCAGCAACACTGGACAGAATTCAACAACACTGGACAGAATTCTGCAGCTCCGTACAGAATTCAGCAACACTAGATAGAAATCAGCAACACTGGATAGAATTCTGCAGCTCCGTACAGAAATCAGCAACACTGGATAGAATTCTGCAGCTCCGTACAGAATTCAGCAACACTGGATAGAATTCTGCAGCTCCGTACAGAATTCAGCAACACTGAACAGAATTCTACGGCTCCATACAGAATTCAGCAACACTGGACAGAATTCAGCAAGTCTGGACAGAATTCAGCAGCTCAAGATAGAATTTAGCAACACTGGACAGAATTATTTAGCTCCGAACAGAATTCAGCAACACTAGACAGAATTCAGCAACACTGGATAGAATTCTGCAGCTCTGGACAGAATTCTGCAACTCCGTACAGGATTCAGCAACACTGGACAGAATTATTTAGCTCCGTACAGAATTAAGCAACACTAGACAGTATTCAGCAACACTGGATAGAATTCTGCAGCTCAGGACAGAATTCTGCAGCACTGGACAGAATTCAGCAACACTAGAGAGAATTCTGCAGCTCCGTACAGAATTCAGCAACACTGGACATAATTCTTCAGCTCCGTACAGAATTCAGCAACACTGGACATAATTCTGCAGCTCCATACAGAATTCAGCAATACTGGACAGAATTCAGCAAGTCTGGACAGAATTCTGCAGCTTCGTACAGAATTCAGCAACACTATATAAAAATTAGCAACACTGGACAGAATTCAGCAACACTGGACAGAATTCTGCAGCTCCGTACAGGATTCAACAACACTGGACAGAATTATTTAGCTCCGTACAGAATTAAGCAACACTAGACAGAATTCAGCAACACTGGACATAATTCTGCAGCTCCATATAGAATTCTGCAGCTCCGTACAGAATTCAGCAACAGTGGACATAATTCTGCAGCTCCGTACAGAATTCTGCAGCTCTGTACAGAATTCAGCAACAGTGGACATAATTCTGCAGCTCCATACAGAATTCAGCAACAGTGGACATAATTCTGCAGCTCCATACAGAATTCAGCAACACTGGACATAATTCTGCAGCTCCATACAGAATTCAACAACACTGGACAGAATTCTGCAGCTCTGTACAGAATTCAGCAACACTGGACAGAATTCAGCAACACTGGAAAGAATTCTGCAGCTCCGTACAGAATTCAGCAACACTGAACAGAATTCTACAGCTCCATACAGAATTCAGCAACACTGGACAGAATTCAGCAAGTCTGGACAGAATTCAGCAGCTCCAGATAGAATTTAGCAACACTGGACAGAATTCAGCAACTCCGTACAGCATTCAGCAACACTGGACAGAATTATTTAGCTCCGTACAGAATTAAGCAACACTAGACAGAATTCAGCAACACTGGATAGAATTCTGCAGCTCAGGACAGAATTCTGCAGCACTGGACAGAATTCAGCAACACTGGACATAATTCTGCAGCTCCGTACAGAATTCAGCAACACTGGACATAATTCTTCAGCTCCGTACAGAATTCAGCAACACTGGACATAATTCTGCAGCTCCATACAGAATTCAGCAATACTGGACAGAATTCAGCAAGTCTGGACAGAATTCTGCAGCTTCGTACAGAATTCAGCAACACTATATAAAAATTAGCAACACTGGACAGAATTCAGCAACACTGGACAGAATTCTGCAGCTCCGTACAGGATTCAACAACACTGGACAGAATTATTTAGCTCCGTACAGAATTAAGCAACACTAGACAGAATTCAGCAACACTGGACATAATTCTGCAGCTCCATATAGAATTCTGCAGCTCCGTACAGAATTCAGCAACAGTGGACATAATTCTGCAGCTCCGTACAGAATTCTGCAGCTCTGTACAGAATTCAGCAACAGTGGACATAATTCTGCAGCTCCATACAGAATTCAGCAACAGTGGACATAATTCTGCAGCTCCATACAGAATTCAGCAACACTGGACATAATTCTGCAGCTCCATACAGAATTCAGCAACACTGGACATAATTCTGCAGCTCCATACAGAATTCAGCAATACTGGACAGAATTCAGCAAGTCTGGACAGAATTCTGCAGCTTCGTACAGAATTCAGCAACACTATATAAAAATCAGCAACACTGGACAGAATTCAGCAACACTGGACAGAATTCTGCAGCTCCGTACAGGATTCAACAACACTGGACAGAATTCTGCAGCTCCATATAGAATTCTGCAGCTCCGTACAGAATTCAGCAACAGTGGACATAATTCTGCAGCTCCGTACAGAATTCTGCAGCTCTGTACAGAATTCAGCAACAGTGGACATAATTCTGCAGCTCCATACAGAATTCAGCAACAGTGGACATAATTCTGCAGCTCCATACAGAATTCAGCAACACTGGACATAATTCTGCAGCTCCATACAGAATTCAACAACACTGGACAGAATTCTGCAGCTCTGTACAGAATTCAGCAACACTGGACAGAATTCAGCAACACTGGAAAGAATTCTGCAGCTCCGTACAGAATTCAGCAACACTGAACAGAATTCTACAGCTCCATACAGAATTCAGCAACACTGGACAGAATTCAGCAAGTCTGGACAGAATTCAGCAGCTCCAGATAGAATTTAGCAACACTGGACAGAATTCAGCAACTCCGTACAGCATTCAGCAACACTGGACAGAATTATTTAGCTCCGTACAGAATTAAGCAACACTAGACAGAATTCAGCAACACTGGATAGAATTCTGCAGCTCAGGACAGAATTCTGCAGCACTGGACAGAATTCAGCAACAGTGGACATAATTCTGCAGCTCCATACAGAATTCAGCAACAGTGGACATAATTCTGCAGCTCCATACAGAATTCAGCAACACTGGACAGAATTCTGCAGCTCAGGACAGAATTCTGCAGCACTGGACAGAATTCAGCAACAGTGGACATAATTCTGCAGCTCCATACAGAATTCAGCAACAGTGGACATAATTCTGCAGCTCCATACAGAATTCAGCAACACTGGACAGAATTCTGCAGCTCTGTACATAATTCAGCAACACTAGATAGAAATCAGCAACACTGGACAGAATTCAGCAACACTGGAAAGAATTCTGCAGCTCCGTACAGAATTCAGCAACACTGAACAGAATTCTACAGCTCCATACAGAATTCAGCAACACTGGACAGAATTCAGCAAGTCTGGACAGAATTCAGCAGCTCCAGATAGAATTTAGCAACACTGGACAGAATTCAGCAACACTGGACAGAATTCTGCAGCTACATACAGAATTCAGCAACACTAGACAGAATTCTGCAGCTCAGTACAGAATTCAGCAACACTGGACAGAATTCTGCAGCTCCGTACAGAGCTCAGCAACACTGGACATAATTCTGCAGCTCCGTACAGGATTCAGCAACACTGGACAAAATTATTTAGCTCTGTACAGAATTAAGCAATACTAGACAAAATTCAGCAACACTGGATAGAATTCTGCAGCTCCGTACAGAATTCAGCAACACTGGACAGAATTCTACGGCTCCATACAGAATTCAGCAACACTGGACAGAATTCTAAGGCTCCAAACAGAATTCAGCAACACTGGACAGAATTCAGCAAGTCTGGACAGAATTCAGCAGCTCAAGATAGAATTTAGCAACACTGGACAGAATTATTTAGCTGCGAACAGAATTCAGCAACACTAGACAGAATTCAGCAACACTGGATAGAATTCTGCAGCTCTGGAAAGAATTCTGCAACTCCGTACAGAATTCAGCAACACTGGACATAATTCAGCAACACTGGATAGAATTCTGCAGCTCTGGACAGAATTCTGCAGCTCCGTACAGAATTCAGCAACAGTGGACATAATTTTGCAGCTCTGTACAGGATTCAGCAACACTAGACAGAATTCAGCAGCTACGTACAGAATTCAGCAACACTGGACAGAAATCTGCAGCTCTGTACAGAATTCAGCAACACTAGACATAATTCTGCAGCTCCATACAGAATTCAGCAACACTGGAAAAAATGCAGCAGCACTGGACAGAATTCAGCAACACTGGACAGAATTCTGCAGCTCCATACAGAATTCAGCAACACTGGAAAAAATTCAGCAGCACTGGACAGAATTCAGCAACACTAGACATATTTCTGCAGCTCCATACAGAATTCAGCAACACTGGAAAAAATTCAGCAGCACTGGACAGAATTCAGCAACACTGGACAGAATTCTGCAGCTCCATACAGAATTCAGCAACACTGGAAAAAATTCAGCAGCACTGGACAGAATTCAGCAACACTGGACAGAATTCTGCAGCTCCATACAGAATTCAGCAACACTAGACAGAATTCTGCAGCTCAGTACAGAATTCAGCAACACGGGACAGAATTCTGCAGCTACGAACAGAGCTCAGCAACACTGGACAGAAACCTGCAGCTCTGTACAGAGCTCAGCAACACTGGACATAATTCTGCAGCTCCGTACAGGATTCAGCAACACTGGACAGAATTATTTAGCTCCGTACAGAATTAAGCAACACTAGACAGAATTCAGCAATACTGGATAGAATTCTGCAGCTCTGGACAGAATTCTGCAGCTCCAAACAGAATTCAGCAACAGTGGATATAATTTTGCAGCTCCGTACAGGGTTCAGCAACACTAGACAGAATTCAGCAGCTCCGTACAGAATTCAGCAACACTAGACATAATTCTGCAGCTCCATACAGAATTCAGCAACACTAGACATAATTCTGCAGCTCCATACAGAATTCAGCAACACTGGACAGAATTCAGCAACACTGGAAAAAATTCAGCAGCACTGGAAAGAATTCAGCAACACTGGACATAATTCTGCAGTTCCATACAGAATTCAGCAACACTAGACAGAATTCTGCAGCTCCGTACAGAATTCAGCAACACTGGACAGAATTCTGCAGCTCCGAACAGAGCTAAGCAACACTGGACAGAAATCTGCAGCTCCGTACAGAGCTCAGCAACACTGGACATAATTCTGCAGCTCCGTACACGATTCAGCAACACTGGACAGAATTATTTAGCTCCGTAAAGAATTCAGCAACACTGGATAGAAATCAGCAGCTCCCGACAGAATTCAGCAACACTGGACAGAATTCTTCAGCTCCGTACAGGATTCAGCAACACTGGACAGAATTATTTAGCTCCGTACAGAATTAAGCAACACTAGACAGAATTCAGCAACACTGGACATAATTCTGCAGCTCCATATAGAATTCTGCAGCTCCGTACAGAATTCAGCAACAGTGGACATAATTCTGCAGCTCCGTACAGAATTCTGCAGCTCTGTACAGAATTCAGCAACAGTGGACATAATTCTGCAGCTCCATACAGAATTCAGCAACACTGGACATAATTCTGCAGCTCCATACAGAATTCAACAACACTGGACAGAATTCTGCAGCTCTGTACAGAATTCAGCAACACTAGATAGAAATCAGCAACACTGGACAGAATTCAGCCACACTGGATAGAATTCTGCAGCTCCGTACAGAATTCAGCAACACTGGACAGAATTCTACGGCTCCATACAGAATTCAGCAACACTGGACAGAATTCTAAGGCTCCAAACAGAATTCAGCAACACTGGACAGAATTCAGCGAGTCTGGACAGAATTCAGCAGCTCAAGATTTTAGCAACACTGGACAGAATTATTTAGCTGCGAACAGAATTCAGCAACACTAGACAGAATTCAGCAACACTGGATAGAATTCTGCAGCTCTGGAAAGAATTCTGCAACTCCGTACAGAATTCAGCAACACTGGGCAGAATTATTTGGCACCGTACAGAATTCAGCAACACTGGGCAGAATTCAGCAACACTGGACAAAATTATTTAGCTCTGTACAGAATTAAGCAATACTAGACAGAATTCAGCAACACTGGAAAGAATTCAGCAGCTCCAGACAGAATTCAGTAACACTGGAAAGAACTCAGTAGCTCTGGACAGAATTCAGCAACACTAGAGAGAATTCTGCAGCTCCGTACAGAATTCAGCAACACTGGACATAATTCTTCAGCTCCGTACAGAATTCAGCAACACTGGACATAATTCTGCAGCTCCATACAGAATTCAGCAACACTGGACAGAATTCAGCAAGTCTGGACAGAATTCTGCAGCTTCGTACAGAATTCAGCAACACTATATAAAAATCAGCAACACTGGACAGAATTCAGCAACACTGGACAGACTTCTGCAGCTCAATCGAGAATTCTGCAGCTCCGTACAGAATTCAGCAACATTGGACAGAATTCTGCAGCTCCGTACAGGATTCAGCAACACTGGACAGAATTCTGCAGCTCCGTACAGGATTCAGCAACACTGGACAGAATTATTTAGCTCCGTACAGAATTAAGCAACACTAGACAGAATTCAGCAACACTGGACATAATTCTGCAGCTCCATATAGAATTCTGCAGCTCCGTACAGAATTCAGCAACAGTGGACATAATTCTGCAGCTCCGTACAGAATTCTGCAGCTCTGTACAGAATTCAGCAACAGTGGACATAATTCTGCAGCTCCATACAGAATTCAGCAACAGTGGACATAATTCTGCAGCTCCATACAGAATTCAGCAACACTGGACATAATTCTGCAGCTCCATACAGAATTCAACAACACTGGACAGAATTCTGCAGCTCTGTACAGAATTCAGCAACACTGGACAGAATTCAGCAACACTGGAAAGAATTCTGCAGCTCCGTACAGAATTCAGCAACACTGAACAGAATTCTACAGCTCCATACAGAATTCAGCAACACTGGACAGAATTCAGCAAGTCTGGACAGAATTCAGCAGCTCCAGATAGAATTTAGCAACACTGGACAGAATTCAGCAACTCCGTACAGCATTCAGCAACACTGGACAGAATTATTTAGCTCCGTACAGAATTAAGCAACACTAGACAGAATTCAGCAACACTGGATAGAATTCTGCAGCTCAGGACAGAATTCTGCAGCACTGGACAGAATTCAGCAACACTGGACATAATTCTGCAGCTCCATACAGAATTCAGCAATACTGGAGAGAATTCAGCAAGTCTGGACAGAATTCTGCAGCTTCGTACAGAATTCAGCAACACTATATAAAAATCAGCAACACTGGACAGAATTCAGCAACACTGGACAGAATTCTGCAGCTCCGTACAGGATTCAACAACACTGGACAGAATTCTGCAGCTCCATATAGAATTCTGCAGCTCCGTACAGAATTCAGCAACAGTGGACATAATTCTGCAGCTCCGTACAGAATTCTGCAGCTCTGTACAGAATTCAGCAACAGTGGACATAATTCTGCAGCTCCATACAGAATTCAGCAACAGTGGACATAATTCTGCAGCTCCATACAGAATTCAGCAACACTGGACATAATTCTGCAGCTCCATACAGAATTCAACAACACTGGACAGAATTCTGCAGCTCTGTACAGAATTCAGCAACACTGGACAGAATTCAGCAACACTGGACAGAATTCAGCAAGTCTGGACAGAATTCAGCAGCTCCAGATAGAATTTAGCAACACTGGACAGAATTCAGCAACTCCGTACAGCATTCAGCAACACTGGACAGAATTATTTAGCTCCGTACAGAATTAAGCAACACTAGACAGAATTCAGCAACACTGGATAGAATTCTGCAGCTCAGGACAGAATTCAGCAACAGTGGACATAATTCTGCAGCTCCATACAGAATTCAGCAACACTGGACAGAATTCTGCAGCTCAGGACAGAATTCTGCAGCACTGGACAGAATTCAGCAACAGTGGACATAATTCTGCAGCTCCATACAGAATTCAGCAACAGTGGACATAATTCTGCAGCTCCATACAGAATTCAGCAACACTGGACAGAATTCTGCAGCTCTGTACATAATTCAGCAACACTAGATAGAAATCAGCAACACTGGACAGAATTCAGCAACACTGAACAGAATTCTACAGCTCCATACAGAATTCAGCAACACTGAACAGAATTCTACAGCTCCATACAGAATTCAGCAACACTGGACAGAATTCAGCAAGTCTGGACAGAATTCAGCAGCTCCAGATAGAATTTAGCAACACTGGACAGAATTCAGCAACACTGGACAGAATTCTGCAGCTACATACAGAATTCAGCAACACTAGACAGAATTCTGCAGCTCAGTACAGAATTCAGCAACACTGGACAGAATTCTGCAGCTCCGTACAGCATTCAGCAACACTGGACAGAATTATTTAGCTCCGTACAGAATTAAGCAACACTAGACAGAATTCAGCAACACTGGATAGAATTCTGCAGCTCAGGACAGAATTCTGCAGCACTGGACAGAATTCAGCAACACTGGACAGAATTCTGCAGCTACATACAGAATTCAGCAACACTAGACAGAATTCTGCAGCTCAGTACAGAATTCAGCAACACTGGACATAATTCTGCAGCTCCGTACAGAGCTCAGCAACACTGGACATAATTCTGCAGCTCCGTACAGGATTCAGCAACACTGGACAAAATTATTTAGCTCTGTACAGAATTAAGCAATACTAGACAAAATTCAGCAACACTGGATAGAATTCTGCAGCTCCGTACAGAATTCAGCAACACTGGACAGAATTCTACGGCTCCATACAGAATTCAGCAACACTGGACAGAATTCTAAGGCTCCAAACAGAATTCAGCAACACTGGATAGAATTATTTAGCTGCGAACAGAATTCAGCAACACTAGACAGAATTCAGCAACACTGGATAGAATTCTGCAGCTGTGGAAAGAATTCTGCAACTCCGTACAGAATTCAGCAACACTGGACATAATTCAGCAACACTGGATAGAATTCTGCAGCTCTGGACAGAATTCTGCAGCTCCGTACAGAATTCAGCAACAGTGGACATAATTTTGCAGCTCTGTACAGGATTCAGCAACACTAGACAGAATTCAGCAGCTACGTACAGAATTCAGCAACACTGGACAGAAATCTGCAGCTCTGTACAGAATTCAGCAACACTAGACATAATTCTGCAGCTCCATACAGAATTCAGCAACACTGGAAAAAAATGCAGCAGCACTGGACAGAATTCAGCAACACTGGACAGAATTCTGCAGCTCCATACAGAATTCAGCAACACTGGAAAAAATTCAGCAGCACTGGACAGAATTCAGCAACACTAGACATAATTCTGCAGCTCCATACAGAATTCAGCAACACTGGAAAAAATTCAGCAGCACTGGACAGAATTCTGCAGCTCCATACAGAATTCAGCAACACTAGACAGAATTCTGCAGCTCAGTACAGAATTCAGCAACACGGGACAGAATTCTGCAGCTCCGAACAGAGCTCAGCAACACTGGACAGAAACCTGCAGCTCTGTACAGAGCTCAGCAACACTGGACATAATTCTGCAGCTCCGTACAGGATTCAGCAACACTGGACAGAATTATTTAGCTCCGTACAGAATTAAGCAACACTAGACAGAATTCAGCAATACTGGATAGAATTCTGCAGCTCTGGACAGAATTCTGCAGCTCCAAACAGAATTCAGCAACAGTGGATATAATTTTGCAGCTCCGTACAGGGTTCAGCAACACTAGACAGAATTCAGCAGCTCCGTACAGAATTCAGCAACACTAGACATAATTCTGCAGCTCCATACAGAATTCAGCAACACTAGACATAATTCTGCAGCTCCATACAGAATTCAGCAACACTGGACAGAATTCAGCAACACTGGAAAAAATTCAGCAGCACTGGAAAGAATTCAGCAACACTGGACATAATTCTGCAGTTCCATACAGAATTCAGCAACACTAGACAGAATTCTGCAGCTCCGTACAGAATTCAGCAACACTGGACAGAATTCTGCAGCTCCGAACAGAGCTAAGCAACACTGGACAGAAATCTGCAGCTCCGTACAGAGCTCAGCAACACTGGACATAATTCTGCAGCTCCGTACACGATTCAGCAACACTGGACAGAATTATTTAGCTCCGTAAAGAATTCAGCAACACTGGATAGAAATCAGCAGCTCCCGACAGAATTCAGCAACACTGGACAGAATTCTTCAGCTCCGTACAGGATTCAGCAACACTGGACAGAATTATTTAGCTCCGTACAGAATTAAGCAACACTAGACAGAATTCAGCAACACTGGACATAATTCTGCAGCTCCATATAGAATTCTGCAGCTCCGTACAGAATTCAGCAACAGTGGACATAATTCTGCAGCTCCGTACAGAATTCTGCAGCTCTGTACAGAATTCAGCAACAGTGGACATAATTCTGCAGCTCCATACAGAATTCAGCAACACTGGACATAATTCTGCAGCTCCATACAGAATTCAACAACACTGGACAGAATTCTGCAGCTCTGTACAGAATTCAGCAACACTAGATAGAAATCAGCAACACTGGACAGAATTCAGCAACACTGGATAGAATTCTGCAGCTCCGTACAGAATTCAGCAACACTGGACAGAATTCTACGGCTCCATACAGAATTCAGCAACACTGGACAGAATTCTAAGGCTCCAAACAGAATTCAGCAACACTGGACAGAATTCAGCGAGTCTGGACAGAATTCAGCAGCTCAAGATAGAATTTAGCAACACTGGACAGAATTATTTAGCTGCGAACAGAATTCAGCAACACTAGACAGAATTCAGCAACACTGGATAGAATTCTGCAGCTCTGGAAAGAATTCTGCAACTCCGTACAGAATTCAGCAACACTGGGCAGAATTATTTGGCACCGTACAGAATTCAGCAACACTGGGCAGAATTCAGCAACACTGGACAAAATTATTTAGCTCTGTACAGAATTAAGCAATACTAGACAGAATTCAGCAACACTGGAAAGAATTCAGCAGCTCCGGACAGAATTCAGTAACACTGGAAAGAACTCAGTAGCTCTGGACAGAATTCAGCAACACTAGAGAGAATTCTGCAGCTCCGTACAGAATTCAGCAACACTGGACATAATTCTTCAGCTCCGTACAGAATTCAGCAACACTGGACATAATTCTGCAGCTCCATACAGAATTCAGCAACACTGGACAGAATTCAGCAAGTCTGGACAGAATTCTGCAGCTTCGTACAGAATTCAGCAACACTATATAAAAATCAGCAACACTGGACAGAATTCAGCAACACTGGACAGACTTCTGCAGCTCAATCGAGAATTCTGCAGCTCCGTACAGAATTCAGCAACATTGGACAGAATTCTGCAGCTCCGTACAGGATTCAGCAACACTGGACAGAATTCTGCAGCTCCGTACAGGATTCAGCAACACTGGACAGAATTATTTAGCTCCGTACAGAATTAAGCAACACTAGACAGAATTCAGCAACACTGGACATAATTCTGCAGCTCCATATAGAATTCTGCAGCTCCGTACAGAATTCAGCAACAGTGGACATAATTCTGCAGCTCCGTACAGAATTCTGCAGCTCTGTACAGAATTCAGCAACAGTGGACATAATTCTGCAGCTCCATACAGAATTCAGCAACACTGGAAATAATTCTGCAGCTCCATACAGAATTCAACAACACTGGACAGAATTCTGCAGTTCCATACAGAATTCAGCAACACTAGACAGAATTCTGCAGCTCCGTACAGGATTCAGCAACACTGGACAGAATTATTTAGCTCCGTACAGAATTAAGCAACACTAGACAGAATTCAGCAACACTGGACATAATTCTGCAGCTCCATATAGAATTCTGCAGCTCCGTACAGAATTCAGCAACAGTGGACATAATTCTGCAGCTCCGTACAGAATTCTGCAGCTCTGTACAGAATTCAGCAACAGTGGACATAATTCTGCAGCTCCATACAGAATTCAGCAACACTGGAAATAATTCTGCAGCTCCATACAGAATTCAACAACACTGGACAGAATTCTGCAGTTCCATACAGAATTCAGCAACACTAGACAGAATTCTGCAGCTCCGTACAGAATTCAGCAACACTGGAAAGAATTCTGCAGCTACGAACAGAGCTCAGCAACACTGGACAGAAATCTGCAGCTCCGTACAGAGCTCAGCAACACTGGACATAATTCTGCAGCTCCGTACAGGATTCAGCAACACTGGACAGAATTATTTAGCTCCGTACAGAATTCAGCAACACTGGATAGAATTCTGCAGCTCTGGACAGAATTCTGCAGCTCCATACAGAATTCAGACAAACTGGACAGAATTCAGCAAGTCTGGAAAGAAATCAGCAGCTCCAGACAGAATTCAGCAACACTGGACAGAATTATTTAGCTCCGTACAGAATTCAGCAACACTGCACAGAATTCTGCAGCTCCAGACAGAGCTCAGCAACACTGAACATAATTCTGCAGCTCCTGACAGAATTCAGCAACACTGGACAGAATTATTTAGCTCTGTACAGAATTCAGCAACACTGCACAGAATTCTGCAGCTCCAGACAGAATTTAGCAACACTGGACAGAATTCAGCAAGTCTGGAAAGAAATCAGCAGCTCCAGACAGAATTCAGCAACACTGGACAGAATTATTTAGCTCCGTACAGAATTCAGCAACACTGGACAGAATTCAGCAGCTCCAGACAGAATTCTGCAGCACCGTACAGAATTCAACAACACTGGACAGAATTCTTCAGCTCAGTACAGAATTCTGCAACACTGGACAGAATTTTGCAGCTCTGGACAGAATTCAGCAACACTGAACAGAATTCTGCAGAACCGTACAGAATTCAGCAACACTGGACAGAATTCAGCAAGTCTGGACAGAATTCTGCAGCTCTGTACAGAATTCAGCAACAATGGACAGAATTCTGCAGCTTCATACAGAATTCAGCAACACTGGACAGAATTCTAAGGCTCCATACAGAATTCAGCAACACTGGACAGAATTTTGCAGCTCTGGACAGAATTCAGCAACACTGGACAGAATTCAGCAACACTGGACAGAATTCTGCAGCTCTGGACAGAATTTAGCAGCTCCAGACAGAATTCAGCAACACTGGACAGAATTCTGCAGCTCCGTACAGAATTCAGCAACACTGGACAGAATTCTGCAGCTCCGTACAGAATTCAGCAACACTAGATAGAAATCAGCAACACTGGACAGAATTCAACAACACTGGACAGAATTCTGCAGCTCCGTACAGAATTCAGCAACACTAGATAGAATTCAGCAACACTGGATAGAATTCTGCAGCTCCGTACAGAATTCAGCAACACTGAACAGAATTCTACGGCTCCATACAGAATTCAGCAACACTGGACAGAATTCAGCAAGTCTGGACAGAATTCAGCAGCTCAAGATAGAATTTAGCAACACTGGACAGAATTATTTAGCTCCGAACAGAATTCAGCAACACTAGACAGAATTCAGCAACACTGGATAGAATTCTGCAGCTCTGGACAGAATTCTGCAACTCCGTACAGGATTCAGCAACACTGGACAGAATTATTTAGCTCCGTACAGAATTAAGCAACACTAGACAGTATTCAGCAACACTGGATAGAATTCTGCAGCTCAGGACAGAATTCTGCAGCACTGGACAGAATTCAGCAACACTAGAGAGAATTCTGCAGCTCCGTACAGAATTCAGCAACACTGGACATAATTCTTCAGCTCCGTACAGAATTCAGCAACACTGGACATAATTCTGCAGCTCCATACAGAATTCAGCAATACTGGACAGAATTCAGCAAGTCTGGACAGAATTCTGCAGCTTCGTACAGAATTCAGCAACACTATATAAAAATTAGCAACACTGGACAGAATTCAGCAACACTGGACAGACTTCTGCAGCTCAATCGAGAATTCTGCAGCTCCGTACAGAATTCAGCAACATTGGACAGAATTCTGCAGCTCCGTACAGGATTCAGCAACACTGGACAGAATTCTGCAGCTCCGTACAGGATTCAGCAACACTGGACAGAATTATTTAGCTCCGTACAGAATTAAGCAACACTAGACAGAATTCAGCAACACTGGACATAATTCTGCAGCTCCATATAGAATTCTGCAGCTCCGTACAGAATTCAGCAACAGTGGACATAATTCTGCAGCTCCGTACAGAATTCTGCAGCTCTGTACAGAATTCAGCAACAGTGGACATAATTCTGCAGCTCCATACAGAATTCAGCAACACTGGAAATAATTCTGCAGCTCCATACAGAATTCAACAACACTGGACAGAATTCTGCAGTTCCATACAGAATTCAGCAACACTAGACAGAATTCTGCAGCTCCGTACAGGATTCAGCAACACTGGACAGAATTATTTAGCTCCGTACAGAATTAAGCAACACTAGACAGAATTCAGCAACACTGGACATAATTCTGCAGCTCCATATAGAATTCTGCAGCTCCGTACAGAATTCAGCAACAGTGGACATAATTCTGCAGCTCCGTACAGAATTCTGCAGCTCTGTACAGAATTCAGCAACAGTGGACATAATTCTGCAGCTCCATACAGAATTCAAAAACACTGGACAGAATTCTGCAGTTCCATACAGAATTCAGCAACACTAGACAGAATTCTGCAGCTCCGTACAGAATTCAGCAACACTGGAAAGAATTCTGCAGCTACGAACAGAGCTCAGCAACACTGGACAGAAATCTGCAGCTCCGTACAGAGCTCAGCAACACTGGACATAATTCTGCAGCTCCGTACAGGATTCAGCAACACTGGACAGAATTATTTAGCTCCGTACAGAATTCAGCAACACTGGATAGAATTCTGCAGCTCTGGACAGAATTCTGCAGCTCCATACAGAATTCAGACAAACTGGACAGAATTCAGCAAGTCTGGAAAGAAATCAGCAGCTCCAGACAGAATTCAGCAACACTGGACAGAATTATTTAGCTCCGTACAGAATTCAGCAACACTGCACAGAATTCTGCAGCTCCAGACAGAGCTCAGCAACACTGAACATAATTCTGCAGCTCCTGACAGAATTCAGCAACACTGGACAGAATTATTTAGCTCTGTACAGAATTCAGCAACACTGCACAGAATTCTGCAGCTCCAGACAGAATTTAGCAACACTGGACAGAATTCAGCAAGTCTGGAAAGAAATCAGCAGCTCCAGACAGAATTCAGCAACACTGGACAGAATTATTTAGCTCCGTACAGAATTCAGCAACACTGGACAGAATTCAGCAGCTCCAGACAGAATTCTGCAGCACCGTACAGAATTCAACAACACTGGACAGAATTCTTCAGCTCAGTACAGAATTCTGCAACACTGGACAGAATTTTGCAGCTCTGGACAGAATTCAGCAACACTGAACAGAATTCTGCAGAACCGTACAGAATTCAGCAACACTGGACAGAATTCAGCAAGTCTGGACAGAATTCTGCAGCTCTGTACAGAATTCAGCAACAATGGACAGAATTCTGCAGCTTCATACAGAATTCAGCAACACTGGACAGAATTCTAAGGCTCCATACAGAATTCAGCAACACTGGACAGAATTTTGCAGCTCTGGACAGAATTCAGCAACACTGGACAGAATTCAGCAACACTGGACAGAATTCTGCAGCTCTGGACAGAATTTAGCAGCTCCAGACAGAATTCAGCAACACTGGACAGAATTCTGCAGCTCCGTACAGAATTCAGCAACACTGGATAGAATTCTGCAGCTCCGTACAGAAATCAGCAACACTAGATAGAAATCAGCAACACTGGACAGAATTCAACAACACTGGACAGAATTCTGCAGCTCCGTACAGAATTCAGCAACACTAGATAGAATTCAGCAACACTGGATAGAATTCTGCAGCTCCGTACAGAATTCAGCAACACTGAACAGAATTCTACGGCTCCATACAGAATTCAGCAACACTGGACAGAATTCAGCAAGTCTGGACAGAATTCAGCAGCTCAAGATAGAATTTAGCAACACTGGACAGAATTATTTAGCTCCGAACAGAATTCAGCAACACTAGACAGAATTCAGCAACACTGGATAGAATTCTGCAGCTCTGGACAGAATTCTGCAACTCCGTACAGGATTCAGCAACACTGGACAGAATTATTTAGCTCCGTACAGAATTAAGCAACACTAGACAGTATTCAGCAACACTGGATAGAATTCTGCAGCTCAGGACAGAATTCTGCAGCACTGGACAGAATTCAGCAACACTAGAGAGAATTCTGCAGCTCCGTACAGAATTCAGCAACACTGGACATAATTCTTCAGCTCCGTACAGAATTCAGCAACACTGGACATAATTCTGCAGCTCCATACAGAATTCAGCAATACTGGACAGAATTCAGCAAGTCTGGACAGAATTCTGCAGCTTCGTACAGAATTCAGCAACACTATATAAAAATTAGCAACACTGGACAGAATTCAGCAACACTGGACAGAATTCTGCAGCTCCGTACAGGATTCAACAACACTGGACAGAATTATTTAGCTCCGTACAGAATTAAGCAACACTAGACAGAATTCAGCAACACTGGACATAATTCTGCAGCTCCATATAGAATTCTGCAGCTCCGTACAGAATTCAGCAACAGTGGACATAATTCTGCAGCTCCGTACAGAATTCTGCAGCTCTGTACAGAATTCAGCAACAGTGGACATAATTCTGCAGCTCCATACAGAATTCAGCAACAGTGGACATAATTCTGCAGCTCCATACAGAATTCAGCAACACTGGACATAATTCTGCAGCTCCATACAGAATTCAACAACACTGGACAGAATTCTGCAGCTCTGTACAGAATTCAGCAACACTGGACAGAATTCAGCAACACTGGAAAGAATTCTGCAGCTCCGTACAGAATTCAGCAACACTGAACAGAATTCTACAGCTCCATACAGAATTCAGCAACACTGGACAGAATTCAGCAAGTCTGGACAGAATTCAGCAGCTCCAGATAGAATTTAGCAACACTGGACAGAATTCAGCAACTCCGTACAGCATTCAGCAACACTGGACAGAATTATTTAGCTCCGTACAGAATTAAGCAACACTAGACAGAATTCAGCAACACTGGATAGAATTCTGCAGCTCAGGACAGAATTCTGCAGCACTGGACAGAATTCAGCAACACTGGACATAATTCTGCAGCTCCATACAGAATTCAGCAATACTGGACAGAATTCAGCAAGTCTGGACAGAATTCTGCAGCTTCGTACAGAATTCAGCAACACTATATAAAAATCAGCAACACTGGACAGAATTCAGCAACACTGGACAGAATTCTGCAGCTCCGTACAGGATTCAACAACACTGGACAGAATTCTGCAGCTCCATATAGAATTCTGCAGCTCCGTACAGAATTCAGCAACAGTGGACATAATTCTGCAGCTCCGTACAGAATTCTGCAGCTCTGTACAGAATTCAGCAACAGTGGACATAATTCTGCAGCTCCATACAGAATTCAGCAACAGTGGACATAATTCTGCAGCTCCATACAGAATTCAGCAACACTGGACATAATTCTGCAGCTCCATACAGAATTCAACAACACTGGACAGAATTCTGCAGCTCTGTACAGAATTCAGCAACACTGGACAGAATTCAGCAACACTGGAAAGAATTCTGCAGCTCCGTACAGAATTCAGCAACACTGAACAGAATTCTACAGCTCCATACAGAATTCAGCAACACTGGACAGAATTCAGCAAGTCTGGACAGAATTCAGCAGCTCCAGATAGAATTTAGCAACACTGGACAGAATTCAGCAACTCCGTACAGCATTCAGCAACACTGGACAGAATTATTTAGCTCCGTACAGAATTAAGCAACACTAGACAGAATTCAGCAACACTGGATAGAATTCTGCAGCTCAGGACAGAATTCTGCAGCACTGGACAGAATTCAGCAACACTGGACATAATTCTGCAGCTCCATACAGAATTCAGCAATACTGGACAGAATTCAGCAAGTCTGGACAGAATTCTGCAGCTTCGTACAGAATTCAGCAACACTATATAAAAATCAGCAACACTGGACAGAATTCAGCAACACTGGACAGAATTCTGCAGCTCCGTACAGGATTCAACAACACTGGACAGAATTCTGCAGCTCCATATAGAATTCTGCAGCTCCGTACAGAATTCAGCAACAGTGGACATAATTCTGCAGCTCCGTACAGAATTCTGCAGCTCTGTACAGAATTCAGCAACAGTGGACATAATTCTGCAGCTCCATACAGAATTCAGCAACAGTGGACATAATTCTGCAGCTCCATACAGAATTCAGCAACACTGGACATAATTCTGCAGCTCCATACAGAATTCAACAACACTGGACAGAATTCTGCAGCTCTGTACAGAATTCAGCAACACTGGACAGAATTCAGCAACACTGGAAAGAATTCTGCAGCTCCGTACAGAATTCAGCAACACTGAACAGAATTCTACAGCTCCATACAGAATTCAGCAACACTGGACAGAATTCAGCAAGTCTGGACAGAATTCAGCAGCTCCAGATAGAATTTAGCAACACTGGACAGAATTCAGCAACTCCGTACAGCATTCAGCAACACTGGACAGAATTATTTAGCTCCGTACAGAATTAAGCAACACTAGACAGAATTCAGCAACACTGGATAGAATTCTGCAGCTCAGGACAGAATTCTGCAGCACTGGACAGAATTCAGCAACAGTGGACATAATTCTGCAGCTCCATACAGAATTCAGCAACAGTGGACATAATTCTGCAGCTCCATACAGAATTCAGCAACACTGGACAGAATTCTGCAGCTCAGGACAGAATTCTGCAGCACTGGACAGAATTCAGCAACAGTGGACATAATTCTGCAGCTCCATACAGAATTCAGCAACAGTGGACATAATTCTGCAGCTCCATACAGAATTCAGCAACACTGGACAGAATTCTGCAGCTCTGTACATAATTCAGCAACACTAGATAGAAATCAGCAACACTGGACAGAATTCAGCAACACTGGAAAGAATTCTGCAGCTCCGTACAGAATTCAGCAACACTGAACAGAATTCTACAGCTCCATACAGAATTCAGCAACACTGGACAGAATTCAGCAAGTCTGGACAGAATTCAGCAGCTCCAGATAGAATTCTAGCAACACTGGACAGAATTCAGCAACACTGGACAGAATTCTGCAGCTACATACAGAATTCAGCAACACTAGACAGAATTCTGCAGCTCAGTACAGAATTCAGCAACACTGGACAGAATTCTGCAGCTCCGTACAGAGCTCAGCAACACTGGACATAATTCTGCAGCTCCGTACAGGATTCAGCAACACTGGACAAAATTATTTAGCTCTGTACAGAATTAAGCAATACTAGACAAAATTCAGCAACACTGGATAGAATTCTGCAGCTCCGTACAGAATTCAGCAACACTGGACAGAATTCTACGGCTCCATACAGAATTCAGCAACACTGGACAGAATTCTAAGGCTCCAAACAGAATTCAGCAACACTGGACAGAATTCAGCAAGTCTGGACAGAATTCAGCAGCTCAAGATAGAATTTAGCAACACTGGACAGAATTATTTAGCTGCGAACAGAATTCAGCAACACTAGACAGAATTCAGCAACACTGGATAGAATTCTGCAGCTCTGGAAAGAATTCTGCAACTCCGTACAGAATTCAGCAACACTGGACATAATTCAGCAACACTGGATAGAATTCTGCAGCTCTGGACAGAATTCTGCAGCTCCGTACAGAATTCAGCAACAGTGGACATAATTTTGCAGCTCTGTACAGGATTCAGCAACACTAGACAGAATTCAGCAGCTACGTACAGAATTCAGCAACACTGGACAGAAATCTGCAGCTCTGTACAGAATTCAGCAACACTAGACATAATTCTGCAGCTCCATACAGAATTCAGCAACACTGGAAAAAAATGCAGCAGCACTGGACAGAATTCAGCAACACTGGACAGAATTCTGCAGCTCCATACAGAATTCAGCAACACTGGAAAAAATTCAGCAGCACTGGACAGAATTCAGCAACACTAGACATAATTCTGCAGCTCCATACAGAATTCAGCAACACTGGAAAAAATTCAGCAGCACTGGACAGAATTCAGCAACACTGGACAGAATTCTGCAGCTCCATACAGAATTCAGCAACACTGGAAAAAATTCAGCAGCACTGGACAGAATTCAGCAACACTGGACAGAATTCTGCAGCTCCATACAGAATTCAGCAACACTAGACAGAATTCTGCAGCTCAGTACAGAATTCAGCAACACGGGACAGAATTCTGCAGCTCCGAACAGAGCTCAGCAACACTGGACAGAAACCTGCAGCTCTGTACAGAGCTCAGCAACACTGGACATAATTCTGCAGCTCCGTACAGGATTCAGCAACACTGGACAGAATTATTTAGCTCCGTACAGAATTAAGCAACACTAGACAGAATTCAGCAATACTGGATAGAATTCTGCAGCTCTGGACAGAATTCTGCAGCTCCAAACAGAATTCAGCAACAGTGGATATAATTTTGCAGCTCCGTACAGGGTTCAGCAACACTAGACAGAATTCAGCAGCTCCGTACAGAATTCAGCAACACTAGACATAATTCTGCAGCTCCATACAGAATTCAGCAACACTAGACATAATTCTGCAGCTCCATACAGAATTCAGCAACACTGGACAGAATTCAGCAACACTGGAAAAAATTCAGCAGCACTGGAAAGAATTCAGCAACACTGGACATAATTCTGCAGTTCCATACAGAATTCAGCAACACTAGACAGAATTCTGCAGCTCCGTACAGAATTCAGCAACACTGGACAGAATTCTGCAGCTCCGAACAGAGCTAAGCAACACTGGACAGAAATCTGCAGCTCCGTACAGAGCTCAGCAACACTGGACATAATTCTGCAGCTCCGTACACGATTCAGCAACACTGGACAGAATTATTTAGCTCCGTAAAGAATTCAGCAACACTGGATAGAAATCAGCAGCTCCCGACAGAATTCAGCAACACTGGACAGAATTCTTCAGCTCCGTACAGGATTCAGCAACACTGGACAGAATTATTTAGCTCCGTACAGAATTAAGCAACACTAGACAGAATTCAGCAACACTGGACATAATTCTGCAGCTCCATATAGAATTCTGCAGCTCCGTACAGAATTCAGCAACAGTGGACATAATTCTGCAGCTCCGTACAGAATTCTGCAGCTCTGTACAGAATTCAGCAACAGTGGACATAATTCTGCAGCTCCATACAGAATTCAGCAACACTGGACATAATTCTGCAGCTCCATACAGAATTCAACAACACTGGACAGAATTCTGCAGCTCTGTACAGAATTCAGCAACACTAGATAGAAATCAGCAACACTGGACAGAATTCAGCAACACTGGATAGAATTCTGCAGCTCCGTACAGAATTCAGCAACACTGGACAGAATTCTACGGCTCCATACAGAATTCAGCAACACTGGACAGAATTCTAAGGCTCCAAACAGAATTCAGCAACACTGGACAGAATTCAGCGAGTCTGGACAGAATTCAGCAGCTCAAGATAGAATTTAGCAACACTGGACAGAATTATTTAGCTGCGAACAGAATTCAGCAACACTAGACAGAATTCAGCAACACTGGATAGAATTCTGCAGCTCTGGAAAGAATTCTGCAACTCCGTACAGAATTCAGCAACACTGGACATAATTCAGCAACACTGGATAGAATTCTGCAGCTCTGGACAGAATTCTGCAGCTCCGTACAGAATTCAGCAACAGTGGACATAATTTTGCAGCTCTGTACAGGATTCAGCAACACTAGACAGAATTCAGCAGCTACGTACAGAATTCAGCAACACTGGACAGAAATCTGCAGCTCTGTACAGAATTCAGCAACACTAGACATAATTCTGCAGCTCCATACAGAATTCAGCAACACTGGAAAAAATGCAGCAGCACTGGACAGAATTCAGCAACACTGGACAGAATTCTGCAGCTCCATACAGAATTCAGCAACACTAGACAGAATTCTGCAGCTCTAGTACAGAATTCAGCAACACTGGGACAGAATTCTGCAGCTCCGATACAGAGCTCAGCAACACTGGACAGAAACCTGCAGCTCTGTACAGAGCTCAGCAACACTGGACATAATTCTGCAGCTCCGTACAGGATTCAGCAACACTGGACAGAATTATTTAGCTCCGTACAGAATTAAGCAACACTAGACAGAATTCAGCAATACTGGATAGAATTCTGCAGCTCTGGACAGAATTCTGCAGCTCCAAACAGAATTCAGCAACAGTGGATATAATTTTGCAGCTCCGTACAGGGTTCAGCAACACTAGACAGAATTCAGCAGCTCCGTACAGAATTCAGCAACACTAGACATAATTCTGCAGCTCCATACAGAATTCAGCAACACTAGACATAATTCTGCAGCTCCATACAGAATTCAGCAACACTGGACAGAATTCAGCAACACTGGAAAAAATTCAGCAGCACTGGAAAGAATTCAGCAACACTGGACATAATTCTGCAGTTCCATACAGAATTCAGCAACACTAGACAGAATTCTGCAGCTCCGTACAGAATTCAGCAACACTGGACAGAATTCTGCAGCTCCGAACAGAGCTAAGCAACACTGGACAGAAATCTGCAGCTCCGTACAGAGCTCAGCAACACTGGACATAATTCTGCAGCTCCGTACACGATTCAGCAACACTGGACAGAATTATTTAGCTCCGTAAAGAATTCAGCAACACTGGATAGAAATCAGCAGCTCCCGACAGAATTCAGCAACACTGGACAGAATTCTTCAGCTCCGTACAGGATTCAGCAACACTGGACAGAATTATTTAGCTCCGTACAGAATTAAGCAACACTAGACAGAATTCAGCAACACTGGACATAATTCTGCAGCTCCATATAGAATTCTGCAGCTCCGTACAGAATTCAGCAACAGTGGACATAATTCTGCAGCTCCGTACAGAATTCTGCAGCTCTGTACAGAATTCAGCAACAGTGGACATAATTCTGCAGCTCCATACAGAATTCAGCAACACTGGAAATAATTCTGCAGCTCCATACAGAATTCAACAACACTGGACAGAATTCTGCAGTTCCATACAGAATTCAGCAACACTAGACAGAATTCTGCAGCTCCGTACAGAATTCAGCAACACTGGAAAGAATTCTGCAGCTACGAACAGAGCTCAGCAACACTGGACAGAAATCTGCAGCTCCGTACAGAGCTCAGCAACACTGGACATAATTCTGCAGCTCCGTACAGGATTCAGCAACACTGGACAGAATTATTTAGCTCCGTACAGAATTCAGCAACACTGGATAGAATTCTGCAGCTCTGGACAGAATTCTGCAGCTCCATACAGAATTCAGACAAACTGGACAGAATTCAGCAAGTCTGGAAAGAAATCAGCAGCTCCAGACAGAATTCAGCAACACTGGACAGAATTATTTAGCTCCGTACAGAATTCAGCAACACTGCACAGAATTCTGCAGCTCCAGACAGAGCTCAGCAACACTGAACATAATTCTGCAGCTCCTGACAGAATTCAGCAACACTGGACAGAATTATTTAGCTCTGTACAGAATTCAGCAACACTGCACAGAATTCTGCAGCTCCAGACAGAATTTAGCAACACTGGACAGAATTCAGCAAGTCTGGAAAGAAATCAGCAGCTCCAGACAGAATTCAGCAACACTGGACAGAATTATTTAGCTCCGTACAGAATTCAGCAACACTGGACAGAATTCAGCAGCTCCAGACAGAATTCTGCAGCACCGTACAGAATTCAACAACACTGGACAGAATTCTTCAGCTCAGTACAGAATTCTGCAACACTGGACAGAATTTTGCAGCTCTGGACAGAATTCAGCAACACTGAACAGAATTCTGCAGAACCGTACAGAATTCAGCAACACTGGACAGAATTCAGCAAGTCTGGACAGAATTCTGCAGCTCTGTACAGAATTCAGCAACAATGGACAGAATTCTGCAGCTTCATACAGAATTCAGCAACACTGGACAGAATTCTAAGGCTCCATACAGAATTCAGCAACACTGGACAGAATTTTGCAGCTCTGGACAGAATTCAGCAACACTGGACAGAATTCAGCAACACTGGACAGAATTCTGCAGCTCTGGACAGAATTAAGCAACACTAGACAGAATTCAGCAACACTGGACAGAATTATTTAGCTCCGTTCAGAATTAAGCAACACTAGACAGAATTCAGCAACACTGGACCAAGTATTCTATGGCTCCATACAGAATTCTGCAACACTGGACAGAATTCAGCAAGTCTGGACAGAATTCAACAACACTGGACAGAATTATTTAGCTCCGAACAGAATTCAGCAACACTGGACCAGAATTCAGCAACACTGGACAGAATTATTTAGCTCCGTACAGAATTAAGCAACACTAGACAGTATTCAGCAACACTGGATAGAATTCTGCAGCTCAGGACAGAATTCTGCAGCACTGGACAGAATTCAGCAACACTAGAGAGAATTCTGCAGCTCCGTACAGAATTCAGCAACACTGGACATAATTCTTCAGCTCCGTACAGAATTCAGCAACACTGGACATAATTCTGCAGCTCCATACAGAATTCAGCAATACTGGACAGAATTCAGCAAGTCTGGACAGAATTCTGCAGCTTCGTACAGAATTCAGCAACACTATATAAAAATTAGCAACACTGGACAGAATTCAGCAACACTGGACAGACTTCTGCAGCTCAATCGAGAATTCTGCAGCTCCGTACAGAATTCAGCAACATTGGACAGAATTCTGCAGCTCCGTACAGGATTCAGCAACACTGGACAGAATTCTGCAGCTCCGTACAGGATTCAGCAACACTGGACAGAATTATTTAGCTCCGTACAGAATTAAGCAACACTAGACAGAATTCAGCAACACTGGACATAATTCTGCAGCTCCATATAGAATTCTGCAGCTCCGTACAGAATTCAGCAACAGTGGACATAATTCTGCAGCTCCGTACAGAATTCTGCAGCTCTGTACAGAATTCAGCAACAGTGGACATAATTCTGCAGCTCCATACAGAATTCAGCAACACTGGAAATAATTCTGCAGCTCCATACAGAATTCAACAACACTGGACAGAATTCTGCAGTTCCATACAGAATTCAGCAACACTAGACAGAATTCTGCAGCTCCGTACAGGATTCAGCAACACTGGACAGAATTATTTAGCTCCGTACAGAATTAAGCAACACTAGACAGAATTCAGCAACACTGGACATAATTCTGCAGCTCCATATAGAATTCTGCAGCTCCGTACAGAATTCAGCAACAGTGGACATAATTCTGCAGCTCCGTACAGAATTCTGCAGCTCTGTACAGAATTCAGCAACAGTGGACATAATTCTGCAGCTCCATACAGAATTCAGCAACACTGGAAATAATTCTGCAGCTCCATACAGAATTCAAAAACACTGGACAGAATTCTGCAGTTCCATACAGAATTCAGCAACACTAGACAGAATTCTGCAGCTCCGTACAGAATTCAGCAACACTGGAAAGAATTCTGCAGCTACGAACAGAGCTCAGCAACACTGGACAGAAATCTGCAGCTCCGTACAGAGCTCAGCAACACTGGACATAATTCTGCAGCTCCGTACAGGATTCAGCAACACTGGACAGAATTATTTAGCTCCGTACAGAATTCAGCAACACTGGATAGAATTCTGCAGCTCTGGACAGAATTCTGCAGCTCCATACAGAATTCAGACAAACTGGACAGAATTCAGCAAGTCTGGAAAGAAATCAGCAGCTCCAGACAGAATTCAGCAACACTGGACAGAATTATTTAGCTCCGTACAGAATTCAGCAACACTGCACAGAATTCTGCAGCTCCAGACAGAGCTCAGCAACACTGAACATAATTCTGCAGCTCCTGACAGAATTCAGCAACACTGGACAGAATTATTTAGCTCTGTACAGAATTCAGCAACACTGCACAGAATTCTGCAGCTCCAGACAGAATTTAGCAACACTGGACAGAATTCAGCAAGTCTGGAAAGAAATCAGCAGCTCCAGACAGAATTCAGCAACACTGGACAGAATTATTTAGCTCCGTACAGAATTCAGCAACACTGGACAGAATTCAGCAGCTCCAGACAGAATTCTGCAGCACCGTACAGAATTCAACAACACTGGACAGAATTCTTCAGCTCAGTACAGAATTCTGCAACACTGGACAGAATTTTGCAGCTCTGGACAGAATTCAGCAACACTGAACAGAATTCTGCAGAACCGTACAGAATTCAGCAACACTGGACAGAATTCAGCAAGTCTGGACAGAATTCTGCAGCTCTGTACAGAATTCAGCAACAATGGACAGAATTCTGCAGCTTCATACAGAATTCAGCAACACTGGACAGAATTCTAAGGCTCCATACAGAATTCAGCAACACTGGACAGAATTTTGCAGCTCTGGACAGAATTCAGCAACACTGGACAGAATTCAGCAACACTGGACAGAATTCTGCAGCTCTGGACAGAATTTAGCAGCTCCAGACAGAATTCAGCAACACTGGACAGAATTCTGCAGCTCCGTACAGAATTCAGCAACACTGGATAGAATTCTGCAGCTCCGTACAGAAATCAGCAACACTAGATAGAAATCAGCAACACTGGACAGAATTCAACAACACTGGACAGAATTCTGCAGCTCCGTACAGAATTCAGCAACACTAGATAGAATTCAGCAACACTGGATAGAATTCTGCAGCTCCGTACAGAATTCAGCAACACTGAACAGAATTCTACGGCTCCATACAGAATTCAGCAACACTGGACAGAATTCAGCAAGTCTGGACAGAATTCAGCAGCTCAAGATAGAATTTAGCAACACTGGACAGAATTATTTAGCTCCGAACAGAATTCAGCAACACTAGACAGAATTCAGCAACACTGGATAGAATTCTGCAGCTCTGGACAGAATTCTGCAACTCCGTACAGGATTCAGCAACACTGGACAGAATTATTTAGCTCCGTACAGAATTAAGCAACACTAGACAGTATTCAGCAACACTGGATAGAATTCTGCAGCTCAGGACAGAATTCTGCAGCACTGGACAGAATTCAGCAACACTAGAGAGAATTCTGCAGCTCCGTACAGAATTCAGCAACACTGGACATAATTCTTCAGCTCCGTACAGAATTCAGCAACACTGGACATAATTCTGCAGCTCCATACAGAATTCAGCAATACTGGACAGAATTCAGCAAGTCTGGACAGAATTCTGCAGCTTCGTACAGAATTCAGCAACACTATATAAAAATTAGCAACACTGGACAGAATTCAGCAACACTGGACAGAATTCTGCAGCTCCGTACAGGATTCAACAACACTGGACAGAATTATTTAGCTCCGTACAGAATTAAGCAACACTAGACAGAATTCAGCAACACTGGACATAATTCTGCAGCTCCATATAGAATTCTGCAGCTCCGTACAGAATTCAGCAACAGTGGACATAATTCTGCAGCTCCGTACAGAATTCTGCAGCTCTGTACAGAATTCAGCAACAGTGGACATAATTCTGCAGCTCCATACAGAATTCAGCAACAGTGGACATAATTCTGCAGCTCCATACAGAATTCAGCAACACTGGACATAATTCTGCAGCTCCATACAGAATTCAACAACACTGGACAGAATTCTGCAGCTCTGTACAGAATTCAGCAACACTGGACAGAATTCAGCAACACTGGAAAGAATTCTGCAGCTCCGTACAGAATTCAGCAACACTGAACAGAATTCTACAGCTCCATACAGAATTCAGCAACACTGGACAGAATTCAGCAAGTCTGGACAGAATTCAGCAGCTCCAGATAGAATTTAGCAACACTGGACAGAATTCAGCAACTCCGTACAGCATTCAGCAACACTGGACAGAATTATTTAGCTCCGTACAGAATTAAGCAACACTAGACAGAATTCAGCAACACTGGATAGAATTCTGCAGCTCAGGACAGAATTCTGCAGCACTGGACAGAATTCAGCAACACTGGACATAATTCTGCAGCTCCATACAGAATTCAGCAATACTGGACAGAATTCAGCAAGTCTGGACAGAATTCTGCAGCTTCGTACAGAATTCAGCAACACTATATAAAAATCAGCAACACTGGACAGAATTCAGCAACACTGGACAGAATTCTGCAGCTCCGTACAGGATTCAACAACACTGGACAGAATTCTGCAGCTCCATATAGAATTCTGCAGCTCCGTACAGAATTCAGCAACAGTGGACATAATTCTGCAGCTCCGTACAGAATTCTGCAGCTCTGTACAGAATTCAGCAACAGTGGACATAATTCTGCAGCTCCATACAGAATTCAGCAACAGTGGACATAATTCTGCAGCTCCATACAGAATTCAGCAACACTGGACATAATTCTGCAGCTCCATACAGAATTCAACAACACTGGACAGAATTCTGCAGCTCTGTACAGAATTCAGCAACACTGGACAGAATTCAGCAACACTGGAAAGAATTCTGCAGCTCCGTACAGAATTCAGCAACACTGAACAGAATTCTACAGCTCCATACAGAATTCAGCAACACTGGACAGAATTCAGCAAGTCTGGACAGAATTCAGCAGCTCCAGATAGAATTTAGCAACACTGGACAGAATTCAGCAACTCCGTACAGCATTCAGCAACACTGGACAGAATTATTTAGCTCCGTACAGAATTAAGCAACACTAGACAGAATTCAGCAACACTGGATAGAATTCTGCAGCTCAGGACAGAATTCTGCAGCACTGGACAGAATTCAGCAACAGTGGACATAATTCTGCAGCTCCATACAGAATTCAGCAACAGTGGACATAATTCTGCAGCTCCATACAGAATTCAGCAACACTGGACAGAATTCTGCAGCTCAGGACAGAATTCTGCAGCACTGGACAGAATTCAGCAACAGTGGACATAATTCTGCAGCTCCATACAGAATTCAGCAACAGTGGACATAATTCTGCAGCTCCATACAGAATTCAGCAACACTGGACAGAATTCTGCAGCTCTGTACATAATTCAGCAACACTAGATAGAAATCAGCAACACTGGACAGAATTCAGCAACACTGGAAAGAATTCTGCAGCTCCGTACAGAATTCAGCAACACTGAACAGAATTCTACAGCTCCATACAGAATTCAGCAACACTGGACAGAATTCAGCAAGTCTGGACAGAATTCAGCAGCTCCAGATAGAATTTAGCAACACTGGACAGAATTCAGCAACACTGGACAGAATTCTGCAGCTACATACAGAATTCAGCAACACTAGACAGAATTCTGCAGCTCAGTACAGAATTCAGCAACACTGGACAGAATTCTGCAGCTCCGTACAGCATTCAGCAACACTGGACAGAATTATTTAGCTCCGTACAGAATTAAGCAACACTAGACAGAATTCAGCAACACTGGATAGAATTCTGCAGCTCAGGACAGAATTCTGCAGCACTGGACAGAATTCAGCAACACTGGACAGAATTCTGCAGCTACATACAGAATTCAGCAACACTAGACAGAATTCTGCAGCTCAGTACAGAATTCAGCAACACTGGACATAATTCTGCAGCTCCGTACAGAGCTCAGCAACACTGGACATAATTCTGCAGCTCCGTACAGGATTCAGCAACACTGGACAAAATTATTTAGCTCTGTACAGAATTAAGCAATACTAGACAAAATTCAGCAACACTGGATAGAATTCTGCAGCTCCGTACAGAATTCAGCAACACTGGACAGAATTCTACGGCTCCATACAGAATTCAGCAACACTGGACAGAATTCTAAGGCTCCAAACAGAATTCAGCAACACTGGACAGAATTCAGCAAGTCTGGACAGAATTCAGCAGCTCAAGATAGAATTTAGCAACACTGGACAGAATTATTTAGCTGCGAACAGAATTCAGCAACACTAGACAGAATTCAGCAACACTGGATAGAATTCTGCAGCTCTGGAAAGAATTCTGCAACTCCGTACAGAATTCAGCAACACTGGACATAATTCAGCAACACTGGATAGAATTCTGCAGCTCTGGACAGAATTCTGCAGCTCCGTACAGAATTCAGCAACAGTGGACATAATTTTGCAGCTCTGTACAGGATTCAGCAACACTAGACAGAATTCAGCAGCTACGTACAGAATTCAGCAACACTGGACAGAAATCTGCAGCTCTGTACAGAATTCAGCAACACTAGACATAATTCTGCAGCTCCATACAGAATTCAGCAACACTGGAAAAAAATGCAGCAGCACTGGACAGAATTCAGCAACACTGGACAGAATTCTGCAGCTCCATACAGAATTCAGCAACACTGGAAAAAATTCAGCAGCACTGGACAGAATTCAGCAACACTAGACATAATTCTGCAGCTCCATACAGAATTCAGCAACACTGGAAAAAATTCAGCAGCACTGGACAGAATTCAGCAACACTGGACAGAATTCTGCAGCTCCATACAGAATTCAGCAACACTGGAAAAAATTCAGCAGCACTGGACAGAATTCAGCAACACTGGACAGAATTCTGCAGCTCCATACAGAATTCAGCAACACTAGACAGAATTCTGCAGCTCAGTACAGAATTCAGCAACACGGGACAGAATTCTGCAGCTCCGAACAGAGCTCAGCAACACTGGACAGAAACCTGCAGCTCTGTACAGAGCTCAGCAACACTGGACATAATTCTGCAGCTCCGTACAGGATTCAGCAACACTGGACAGAATTATTTAGCTCCGTACAGAATTAAGCAACACTAGACAGAATTCAGCAATACTGGATAGAATTCTGCAGCTCTGGACAGAATTCTGCAGCTCCAAACAGAATTCAGCAACAGTGGATATAATTTTGCAGCTCCGTACAGGGTTCAGCAACACTAGACAGAATTCAGCAGCTCCGTACAGAATTCAGCAACACTAGACATAATTCTGCAGCTCCATACAGAATTCAGCAACACTAGACATAATTCTGCAGCTCCATACAGAATTCAGCAACACTGGACAGAATTCAGCAACACTGGAAAAAATTCAGCAGCACTGGAAAGAATTCAGCAACACTGGACAGAATTATTTAGCTCCGTAAAGAATTCAGCAACACTGGATAGAAATCAGCAGCTCCCGACAGAATTCAGCAACACTGGACAGAATTCTTCAGCTCCGTACAGGATTCAGCAACACTGGACAGAATTATTTAGCTCCGTACAGAATTAAGCAACACTAGACAGAATTCAGCAACACTGGACATAATTCTGCAGCTCTGGAAAGAATTCTGCAACTCCGTACAGAATTCAGCAACACTGGGCAGAATTATTTGGCACCGTACAGAATTCAGCAACACTGGGCAGAATTCAGCAACACTGGACAAAATTATTTAGCTCTGTACAGAATTAAGCAATACTAGACAGAATTCAGCAACACTGGACAAGAATTCATGCAGCTCCGGACAGAATTCAGTAACACTGGAAAGAACTCAGTAGCTCTGGACAGAATTCAGCAACACTAGAGAGAATTCAGCAGCTCCGTACAGAATTCAGTAACACTGGAAAGAACTCAGTAGCTCTGGACAGAATTCAGCAACACTAGAGAGAATTCTGCAGCTCCGTACAGAATTCAGCAACACTGGACATAATTCTTCAGCTCCGTACAGAATTCAGCAACACTGGACATAATTATGCAGCTCCATACAGAATTCAGCAACACTGGACAGAATTCAGCAAGTCTGGACAGAATTCTGCAGCTTCGTACAGAATTCAGCAACACTATATAAAAATCAGCAACACTGGACAGAATTCAGCAACACTGGACAGACTTCTGCAGCTCAATCGAGAATTCTGCAGCTCCGTACAGAATTCAGCAACATTGGACAGAATTCTGCAGCTCCGTACAGGATTCAGCAACACTGGACAGAATTCTGCAGCTCCGTACAGGATTCAGCAACACTGGACAGAATTATTTAGCTCCGTACAGAATTAAGCAACACTAGACAGAATTCAGCAACACTGGACATAATTCTGCAGCTCCATATAGAATTCTGCAGCTCCGTACAGAATTCAGCAACAGTGGACATAATTCTGCAGCTCCGTACAGAATTCTGCAGCTCTGTACAGAATTCAGCAACAGTGGACATAATTCTGCAGCTCCATACAGAATTCAGCAACACTGGAAATAATTCTGCAGCTCCATACAGAATTCAACAACACTGGACAGAATTCTGCAGTTCCATACAGAATTCAGCAACACTAGACAGAATTCTGCAGCTCCGTACAGGATTCAGCAACACTGGACAGAATTATTTAGCTCCGTACAGAATTAAGCAACACTAGACAGAATTCAGCAACACTGGACATAATTCTGCAGCTCCATATAGAATTCTGCAGCTCCGTACAGAATTCAGCAACAGTGGACATAATTCTGCAGCTCCGTACAGAATTCTGCAGCTCTGTACAGAATTCAGCAACAGTGGACATAATTCTGCAGCTCCATACAGAATTCAGCAACACTGGAAATAATTCTGCAGCTCCATACAGAATTCAACAACACTGGACAGAATTCTGCAGTTCCATACAGAATTCAGCAACACTAGACAGAATTCTGCAGCTCCGTACAGAATTCAGCAACACTGGAAAGAATTCTGCAGCTACGAACAGAGCTCAGCAACACTGGACAGAAATCTGCAGCTCCGTACAGAGCTCAGCAACACTGGACATAATTCTGCAGCTCCGTACAGGATTCAGCAACACTGGACAGAATTATTTAGCTCCGTACAGAATTCAGCAACACTGGATAGAATTCTGCAGCTCTGGACAGAATTCTGCAGCTCCATACAGAATTCAGACAAACTGGACAGAATTCAGCAAGTCTGGAAAGAAATCAGCAGCTCCAGACAGAATTCAGCAACACTGGACAGAATTATTTAGCTCCGTACAGAATTCAGCAACACTGCACAGAATTCTGCAGCTCCAGACAGAGCTCAGCAACACTGAACATAATTCTGCAGCTCCTGACAGAATTCAGCAACACTGGACAGAATTATTTAGCTCTGTACAGAATTCAGCAACACTGCACAGAATTCTGCAGCTCCAGACAGAATTTAGCAACACTGGACAGAATTCAGCAAGTCTGGAAAGAAATCAGCAGCTCCAGACAGAATTCAGCAACACTGGACAGAATTATTTAGCTCCGTACAGAATTCAGCAACACTGGACAGAATTCAGCAGCTCCAGACAGAATTCTGCAGCACCGTACAGAATTCAACAACACTGGACAGAATTCTTCAGCTCAGTACAGAATTCTGCAACACTGGACAGAATTTTGCAGCTCTGGACAGAATTCAGCAACACTGAACAGAATTCTGCAGAACCGTACAGAATTCAGCAACACTGGACAGAATTCAGCAAGTCTGGACAGAATTCTGCAGCTCTGTACAGAATTCAGCAACAATGGACAGAATTCTGCAGCTTCATACAGAATTCAGCAACACTGGACAGAATTCTAAGGCTCCATACAGAATTCAGCAACACTGGACAGAATTTTGCAGCTCTGGACAGAATTCAGCAACACTGGACAGAATTCAGCAACACTGGACAGAATTCTGCAGCTCTGGACAGAATTTAGCAGCTCCAGACAGAATTCAGCAACACTGGACAGAATTCTGCAGCTCCGTACAGAATTCAGCAACACTGGACAGAATTCTGCAGCTCCGTACAGAATTCAGCAACACTAGATAGAAATCAGCAACACTGGACAGAATTCAACAACACTGGACAGAATTCTGCAGCTCCGTACAGAATTCAGCAACACTAGATAGAATTCAGCAACACTGGATAGAATTCTGCAGCTCCGTACAGAATTCAGCAACACTGAACAGAATTCTACGGCTCCATACAGAATTCAGCAACACTGGACAGAATTCAGCAAGTCTGGACAGAATTCAGCAGCTCAAGATAGAATTTAGCAACACTGGACAGAATTATTTAGCTCCGAACAGAATTCAGCAACACTAGACAGAATTCAGCAACACTGGATAGAATTCTGCAGCTCTGGACAGAATTCTGCAACTCCGTACAGGATTCAGCAACACTGGACAGAATTATTTAGCTCCGTACAGAATTAAGCAACACTAGACAGTATTCAGCAACACTGGATAGAATTCTGCAGCTCAGGACAGAATTCTGCAGCACTGGACAGAATTCAGCAACACTAGAGAGAATTCTGCAGCTCCGTACAGAATTCAGCAACACTGGACATAATTCTTCAGCTCCGTACAGAATTCAGCAACACTGGACATAATTCTGCAGCTCCATACAGAATTCAGCAATACTGGACAGAATTCAGCAAGTCTGGACAGAATTCTGCAGCTTCGTACAGAATTCAGCAACACTATATAAAAATTAGCAACACTGGACAGAATTCAGCAACACTGGACAGACTTCTGCAGCTCAATCGAGAATTCTGCAGCTCCGTACAGAATTCAGCAACATTGGACAGAATTCTGCAGCTCCGTACAGGATTCAGCAACACTGGACAGAATTCTGCAGCTCCGTACAGGATTCAGCAACACTGGACAGAATTATTTAGCTCCGTACAGAATTAAGCAACACTAGACAGAATTCAGCAACACTGGACATAATTCTGCAGCTCCATATAGAATTCTGCAGCTCCGTACAGAATTCAGCAACAGTGGACATAATTCTGCAGCTCCGTACAGAATTCTGCAGCTCTGTACAGAATTCAGCAACAGTGGACATAATTCTGCAGCTCCATACAGAATTCAGCAACACTGGAAATAATTCTGCAGCTCCATACAGAATTCAACAACACTGGACAGAATTCTGCAGTTCCATACAGAATTCAGCAACACTAGACAGAATTCTGCAGCTCCGTACAGGATTCAGCAACACTGGACAGAATTATTTAGCTCCGTACAGAATTAAGCAACACTAGACAGAATTCAGCAACACTGGACATAATTCTGCAGCTCCATATAGAATTCTGCAGCTCCGTACAGAATTCAGCAACAGTGGACATAATTCTGCAGCTCCGTACAGAATTCTGCAGCTCTGTACAGAATTCAGCAACAGTGGACATAATTCTGCAGCTCCATACAGAATTCAAAAACACTGGACAGAATTCTGCAGTTCCATACAGAATTCAGCAACACTAGACAGAATTCTGCAGCTCCGTACAGAATTCAGCAACACTGGAAAGAATTCTGCAGCTACGAACAGAGCTCAGCAACACTGGACAGAAATCTGCAGCTCCGTACAGAGCTCAGCAACACTGGACATAATTCTGCAGCTCCGTACAGGATTCAGCAACACTGGACAGAATTATTTAGCTCCGTACAGAATTCAGCAACACTGGATAGAATTCTGCAGCTCTGGACAGAATTCTGCAGCTCCATACAGAATTCAGACAAACTGGACAGAATTCAGCAAGTCTGGAAAGAAATCAGCAGCTCCAGACAGAATTCAGCAACACTGGACAGAATTATTTAGCTCCGTACAGAATTCAGCAACACTGCACAGAATTCTGCAGCTCCAGACAGAGCTCAGCAACACTGAACATAATTCTGCAGCTCCTGACAGAATTCAGCAACACTGGACAGAATTATTTAGCTCTGTACAGAATTCAGCAACACTGCACAGAATTCTGCAGCTCCAGACAGAATTTAGCAACACTGGACAGAATTCAGCAAGTCTGGAAAGAAATCAGCAGCTCCAGACAGAATTCAGCAACACTGGACAGAATTATTTAGCTCCGTACAGAATTCAGCAACACTGGACAGAATTCAGCAGCTCCAGACAGAATTCTGCAGCACCGTACAGAATTCAACAACACTGGACAGAATTCTTCAGCTCAGTACAGAATTCTGCAACACTGGACAGAATTTTGCAGCTCTGGACAGAATTCAGCAACACTGAACAGAATTCTGCAGAACCGTACAGAATTCAGCAACACTGGACAGAATTCAGCAAGTCTGGACAGAATTCTGCAGCTCTGTACAGAATTCAGCAACAATGGACAGAATTCTGCAGCTTCATACAGAATTCAGCAACACTGGACAGAATTCTAAGGCTCCATACAGAATTCAGCAACACTGGACAGAATTTTGCAGCTCTGGACAGAATTCAGCAACACTGGACAGAATTCAGCAACACTGGACAGAATTCTGCAGCTCTGGACAGAATTTAGCAGCTCCAGACAGAATTCAGCAACACTGGACAGAATTCTGCAGCTCCGTACAGAATTCAGCAACACTGGATAGAATTCTGCAGCTCCGTACAGAAATCAGCAACACTAGATAGAAATCAGCAACACTGGACAGAATTCAACAACACTGGACAGAATTCTGCAGCTCCGTACAGAATTCAGCAACACTAGATAGAATTCAGCAACACTGGATAGAATTCTGCAGCTCCGTACAGAATTCAGCAACACTGAACAGAATTCTACGGCTCCATACAGAATTCAGCAACACTGGACAGAATTCAGCAAGTCTGGACAGAATTCAGCAGCTCAAGATAGAATTTAGCAACACTGGACAGAATTATTTAGCTCCGAACAGAATTCAGCAACACTAGACAGAATTCAGCAACACTGGATAGAATTCTGCAGCTCTGGACAGAATTCTGCAACTCCGTACAGGATTCAGCAACACTGGACAGAATTATTTAGCTCCGTACAGAATTAAGCAACACTAGACAGTATTCAGCAACACTGGATAGAATTCTGCAGCTCAGGACAGAATTCTGCAGCACTGGACAGAATTCAGCAACACTAGAGAGAATTCTGCAGCTCCGTACAGAATTCAGCAACACTGGACATAATTCTTCAGCTCCGTACAGAATTCAGCAACACTGGACATAATTCTGCAGCTCCATACAGAATTCAGCAATACTGGACAGAATTCAGCAAGTCTGGACAGAATTCTGCAGCTTCGTACAGAATTCAGCAACACTATATAAAAATTAGCAACACTGGACAGAATTCAGCAACACTGGACAGAATTCTGCAGCTCCGTACAGGATTCAACAACACTGGACAGAATTATTTAGCTCCGTACAGAATTAAGCAACACTAGACAGAATTCAGCAACACTGGACATAATTCTGCAGCTCCATATAGAATTCTGCAGCTCCGTACAGAATTCAGCAACAGTGGACATAATTCTGCAGCTCCGTACAGAATTCTGCAGCTCTGTACAGAATTCAGCAACAGTGGACATAATTCTGCAGCTCCATACAGAATTCAGCAACAGTGGACATAATTCTGCAGCTCCATACAGAATTCAGCAACACTGGACATAATTCTGCAGCTCCATACAGAATTCAACAACACTGGACAGAATTCTGCAGCTCTGTACAGAATTCAGCAACACTGGACAGAATTCAGCAACACTGGAAAGAATTCTGCAGCTCCGTACAGAATTCAGCAACACTGAACAGAATTCTACAGCTCCATACAGAATTCAGCAACACTGGACAGAATTCAGCAAGTCTGGACAGAATTCAGCAGCTCCAGATAGAATTTAGCAACACTGGACAGAATTCAGCAACTCCGTACAGCATTCAGCAACACTGGACAGAATTATTTAGCTCCGTACAGAATTAAGCAACACTAGACAGAATTCAGCAACACTGGATAGAATTCTGCAGCTCAGGACAGAATTCTGCAGCACTGGACAGAATTCAGCAACACTGGACATAATTCTGCAGCTCCATACAGAATTCAGCAATACTGGACAGAATTCAGCAAGTCTGGACAGAATTCTGCAGCTTCGTACAGAATTCAGCAACACTATATAAAAATCAGCAACACTGGACAGAATTCAGCAACACTGGACAGAATTCTGCAGCTCCGTACAGGATTCAACAACACTGGACAGAATTCTGCAGCTCCATATAGAATTCTGCAGCTCCGTACAGAATTCAGCAACAGTGGACATAATTCTGCAGCTCCGTACAGAATTCTGCAGCTCTGTACAGAATTCAGCAACAGTGGACATAATTCTGCAGCTCCATACAGAATTCAGCAACAGTGGACATAATTCTGCAGCTCCATACAGAATTCAGCAACACTGGACATAATTCTGCAGCTCCATACAGAATTCAACAACACTGGACAGAATTCTGCAGCTCTGTACAGAATTCAGCAACACTGGACAGAATTCAGCAACACTGGAAAGAATTCTGCAGCTCCGTACAGAATTCAGCAACACTGAACAGAATTCTACAGCTCCATACAGAATTCAGCAACACTGGACAGAATTCAGCAAGTCTGGACAGAATTCAGCAGCTCCAGATAGAATTTAGCAACACTGGACAGAATTCAGCAACTCCGTACAGCATTCAGCAACACTGGACAGAATTATTTAGCTCCGTACAGAATTAAGCAACACTAGACAGAATTCAGCAACACTGGATAGAATTCTGCAGCTCAGGACAGAATTCTGCAGCACTGGACAGAATTCAGCAACAGTGGACATAATTCTGCAGCTCCATACAGAATTCAGCAACAGTGGACATAATTCTGCAGCTCCATACAGAATTCAGCAACACTGGACAGAATTCTGCAGCTCAGGACAGAATTCTGCAGCACTGGACAGAATTCAGCAACAGTGGACATAATTCTGCAGCTCCATACAGAATTCAGCAACAGTGGACATAATTCTGCAGCTCCATACAGAATTCAGCAACACTGGACAGAATTCTGCAGCTCTGTACATAATTCAGCAACACTAGATAGAAATCAGCAACACTGGACAGAATTCAGCAACACTGGAAAGAATTCTGCAGCTCCGTACAGAATTCAGCAACACTGAACAGAATTCTACAGCTCCATACAGAATTCAGCAACACTGGACAGAATTCAGCAAGTCTGGACAGAATTCAGCAGCTCCAGATAGAATTTAGCAACACTGGACAGAATTCAGCAACACTGGACAGAATTCTGCAGCTACATACAGAATTCAGCAACACTAGACAGAATTCTGCAGCTCAGTACAGAATTCAGCAACACTGGACAGAATTCTGCAGCTCCGTACAGCATTCAGCAACACTGGACAGAATTATTTAGCTCCGTACAGAATTAAGCAACACTAGACAGAATTCAGCAACACTGGATAGAATTCTGCAGCTCAGGACAGAATTCTGCAGCACTGGACAGAATTCAGCAACACTGGACAGAATTCTGCAGCTACATACAGAATTCAGCAACACTAGACAGAATTCTGCAGCTCAGTACAGAATTCAGCAACACTGGACATAATTCTGCAGCTCCGTACAGAGCTCAGCAACACTGGACATAATTCTGCAGCTCCGTACAGGATTCAGCAACACTGGACAAAATTATTTAGCTCTGTACAGAATTAAGCAATACTAGACAAAATTCAGCAACACTGGATAGAATTCTGCAGCTCCGTACAGAATTCAGCAACACTGGACAGAATTCTACGGCTCCATACAGAATTCAGCAACACTGGACAGAATTCTAAGGCTCCAAACAGAATTCAGCAACACTGGACAGAATTCAGCAAGTCTGGACAGAATTCAGCAGCTCAAGATAGAATTTAGCAACACTGGACAGAATTATTTAGCTGCGAACAGAATTCAGCAACACTAGACAGAATTCAGCAACACTGGATAGAATTCTGCAGCTCTGGAAAGAATTCTGCAACTCCGTACAGAATTCAGCAACACTGGACATAATTCAGCAACACTGGATAGAATTCTGCAGCTCTGGACAGAATTCTGCAGCTCCGTACAGAATTCAGCAACAGTGGACATAATTTTGCAGCTCTGTACAGGATTCAGCAACACTAGACAGAATTCAGCAGCTACGTACAGAATTCAGCAACACTGGACAGAAATCTGCAGCTCTGTACAGAATTCAGCAACACTAGACATAATTCTGCAGCTCCATACAGAATTCAGCAACACTGGAAAAAAATGCAGCAGCACTGGACAGAATTCAGCAACACTGGACAGAATTCTGCAGCTCCATACAGAATTCAGCAACACTGGAAAAAATTCAGCAGCACTGGACAGAATTCAGCAACACTAGACATAATTCTGCAGCTCCATACAGAATTCAGCAACACTGGAAAAAATTCAGCAGCACTGGACAGAATTCAGCAACACTGGACAGAATTCTGCAGCTCCATACAGAATTCAGCAACACTGGAAAAAATTCAGCAGCACTGGACAGAATTCAGCAACACTGGACAGAATTCTGCAGCTCCATACAGAATTCAGCAACACTAGACAGAATTCTGCAGCTCAGTACAGAATTCAGCAACACGGGACAGAATTCTGCAGCTCCGAACAGAGCTCAGCAACACTGGACAGAAACCTGCAGCTCTGTACAGAGCTCAGCAACACTGGACATAATTCTGCAGCTCCGTACAGGATTCAGCAACACTGGACAGAATTATTTAGCTCCGTACAGAATTAAGCAACACTAGACAGAATTCAGCAATACTGGATAGAATTCTGCAGCTCTGGACAGAATTCTGCAGCTCCAAACAGAATTCAGCAACAGTGGATATAATTTTGCAGCTCCGTACAGGGTTCAGCAACACTAGACAGAATTCAGCAGCTCCGTACAGAATTCAGCAACACTAGACATAATTCTGCAGCTCCATACAGAATTCAGCAACACTAGACATAATTCTGCAGCTCCATACAGAATTCAGCAACACTGGACAGAATTCAGCAACACTGGAAAAAATTCAGCAGCACTGGAAAGAATTCAGCAACACTGGACATAATTCTGCAGTTCCATACAGAATTCAGCAACACTAGACAGAATTCTGCAGCTCCGTACAGAATTCAGCAACACTGGACAGAATTCTGCAGCTCCGAACAGAGCTAAGCAACACTGGACAGAAATCTGCAGCTCCGTACAGAGCTCAGCAACACTGGACATAATTCTGCAGCTCCGTACACGATTCAGCAACACTGGACAGAATTATTTAGCTCCGTAAAGAATTCAGCAACACTGGATAGAAATCAGCAGCTCCCGACAGAATTCAGCAACACTGGACAGAATTCTTCAGCTCCGTACAGGATTCAGCAACACTGGACAGAATTATTTAGCTCCGTACAGAATTAAGCAACACTAGACAGAATTCAGCAACACTGGACATAATTCTGCAGCTCCATATAGAATTCTGCAGCTCCGTACAGAATTCAGCAACAGTGGACATAATTCTGCAGCTCCGTACAGAATTCTGCAGCTCTGTACAGAATTCAGCAACAGTGGACATAATTCTGCAGCTCCATACAGAATTCAGCAACACTGGACATAATTCTGCAGCTCCATACAGAATTCAACAACACTGGACAGAATTCTGCAGCTCTGTACAGAATTCAGCAACACTAGATAGAAATCAGCAACACTGGACAGAATTCAGCAACACTGGATAGAATTCTGCAGCTCCGTACAGAATTCAGCAACACTGGACAGAATTCTACGGCTCCATACAGAATTCAGCAACACTGGACAGAATTCTAAGGCTCCAAACAGAATTCAGCAACACTGGACAGAATTCAGCGAGTCTGGACAGAATTCAGCAGCTCAAGATAGAATTTAGCAACACTGGACAGAATTATTTAGCTGCGAACAGAATTCAGCAACACTAGACAGAATTCAGCAACACTGGATAGAATTCTGCAGCTCTGGAAAGAATTCTGCAACTCCGTACAGAATTCAGCAACACTGGACATAATTCAGCAACACTGGATAGAATTCTGCAGCTCTGGACAGAATTCTGCAGCTCCGTACAGAATTCAGCAACAGTGGACATAATTTTGCAGCTCTGTACAGGATTCAGCAACACTAGACAGAATTCAGCAGCTACGTACAGAATTCAGCAACACTGGACAGAAATCTGCAGCTCTGTACAGAATTCAGCAACACTAGACATAATTCTGCAGCTCCATACAGAATTCAGCAACACTGGAAAAAATGCAGCAGCACTGGACAGAATTCAGCAACACTGGACAGAATTCTGCAGCTCCATACAGAATTCAGCAACACTGGAAAAAATTCAGCAGCACTGGACAGAATTCAGCAACACTAGACATAATTCTGCAGCTCCATACAGAATTCAGCAACACTGGAAAAAATTCAGCAGCACTGGACAGAATTCAGCAACACTGGACAGAATTCTGCAGCTCCATACAGAATTCAGCAACACTAGACAGAATTCTGCAGCTCAGTACAGAATTCAGCAACACGGGACAGAATTCTGCAGCTCCGAACAGAGCTCAGCAACACTGGACAGAAACCTGCAGCTCTGTACAGAGCTCAGCAACACTGGACATAATTCTGCAGCTCCGTACAGGATTCAGCAACACTGGACAGAATTATTTAGCTCCGTACAGAATTAAGCAACACTAGACAGAATTCAGCAATACTGGATAGAATTCTGCAGCTCTGGACAGAATTCTGCAGCTCCTAACAGAATTCAGCAACAGTGGATATAATTTTGCAGCTCCGTACAGGGTTCAGCAACACTAGACAGAATTCAGCAGCTACGTACAGAATTCAGCAACACTGGACAGAAATCCGCAGCTCCGTACAGAATTCAGCAACACTAGACATAATTCTGCAGCTCCATACAGAATTCAGCAACACTAGACATAATTCTGCAGCTCCATACAGAATTCAGCAACACTGGACAGAATTCAGCAACACTGGAAAAAATTCAGCAGCACTGGAAAGAATTCAGCAACACTGGACATAATTCTGCAGTTCCATACAGAATTCAGCAACACTAGACAGAATTCTGCAGCTCCGTACAGAATTCAGCAACACTGGACAGAATTCTGCAGCTCCGAACAGAGCTAAGCAACACTGGACAGAAATCTGCAGCTCCGTACAGAGCTCAGCAACACTGGACATAATTCTGCAGCTCCGTACACGATTCAGCAACACTGGACAGAATTATTTAGCTCCGTAAAGAATTCAGCAACACTGGATAGAAATCAGCAGCTCCCGACAGAATTCAGCAACACTGGACAGAATTATTTAGCTCCGTACAGAATTCAGCAACACTGGACAGAATTCTGCAGCTCCGAACAGAGCTCAGCAACACTGAACATAATTCTGCAGCTCCTGACAGAATTCAGCAACACTGGACAGAATTATTTAGCTCTGTACAGAATTCAGCAACACTGCACAGAATTCTGCAGCTCCATACACAATTCAGCAACACTGGACAGAATTATTTAGCTCCGAACAGAATTCAGCAACACTGGACAGAATTCAGCAACACTGGACAGAATTATTTAGCTCTTTCCAGAATTAAGCAACACTAGACAGAATTCAGCAACACTGGACAGAATTATTTAGCTCCGTTCAGAATTAAGCAACACTAGACAGAATTCAGCAACACTGGACAGTATTCTATGGCTCCATACAGAATTCTGCAACACTGGACAGAATTCAGCAAGTCTGGACAGAATTCAGCAACACTGGACAGAATTATTTAGCTCCGAACAGAATTCAGCAACACTGGACAGAATTCAGCAACACTGGACAGAATTATTTAGCTCCGTACAGAATTAAGCAACACTAGACAGAATTCAGCAACACTGGATAGAATTCTGCAGCTCAATAGAGAATTCAGCAACACTGGATATAATTCAGTAATACTGGACAGAATTCAGCAGTTCTGGACAGAATTCAACAACACTGGACAGAATTTTGCAGCTCTGGATAGAATTTAGCAGCTCCAGACAGAATTCAGCATCACTGGACAGAATTCTGCAGCACCGTACAGAATTCAGCAACATTGGACACAATTCTGCAGCTCATTACAGAATTCTGCAACACTGGACAGAATTTTGCAGCTCTTGACAGAATTCAACAACACTGGACAGAATTCTGGAGCTCTGTACAGAATTCAGCAACATTGGACAGAATTCTGCAGCTCTGTAAAGAATTCAGCTACACTGCACAGAATTCAGCAACACTGGACAGAATTCTGCAGCTCCGTACAGAATTCAACAACACTGGACAGAGGTTTACCGACGTGACACCATGCGAGGTTCGGACGTGTGAATGGTGAGCTCTGCACACTTTGCTAGTTTTAACATTATTAATGACATAAACTGGTGAGATTCGATACACTCTGTTCTATAACTGTTCTAGGAGGACAATATGTCAAATAATTCAAAAACCTCAGACTCTGGAGACATTAAAAGATACTTACGTGCTCAAGCTGATACCCCTGAGAAGGCTTTGAGACTGGGAGCCGATTTGGTCAGAGAAATGACTTGGAAGATCTTGCTGTTATATGTCAATTGATTATTGCCATGGAGACGAAGTTCTCTGAGGTGGTTACAAGAGTGGGGTATGTCAAGAAATGGATCGATTATCTGGAATCATCGGAGAGGGAATTAGCTGCTAATCCGCTAGCAACCAAGGTGGATTTGGAGCATGTCTGGGAGAAATTGGAGGACATGGAGAACAGTAGCTGGCGGAATAATGTTTGAATCATTGGAATTCCTGAAGCCGAAGAGGGTCAGGATACCGTGAAATTCCTGGACGGGCTCTTTCCGAATCTACTTGACGCAACAGGCCATAACCTGATCGAGCGAGCTCACAGGGTTCCAGCTCGGCAATCCGCTGAGGGAGACAGGCCCGATCAATTCTGGCCAAATTTCTGAGATCATCTAATTAAGATCTTGTGTTACGTGAGGTGAGGAGTAAAGGAAGGCTTTTTTGGAAGAACTACAGCATTTTCTTGTTCCCAGACTTTGCAAATTCGACGAGAGAAACGTGATCGATTCAAGGAATGTAAAAAAAACTCTAACATCAGTGGAAGGTCACTTTTGCACTGATGTTCCCAGCCAAATTGAAAAAAAAATTGCTAAGGATGGCCGTAAAATATTCACATGTCCCCAGCAAGCAATGTCCTTCATAAAGTCAATGAAGTAAGTTATTTTGTGGTACTCGCGTTGTAGCCGAATGGACCGACTCAATGAACATTCACTTGTTCTTTTTGTGCTGGTTTCGCCTAGCAGCTGGAGTATGTTTTGTGGAGTAACACTCCTTTGGGACTGGTTTGTGGATGAATCTGAACATTCTTTGTGTTTATTCCGCCTATTGGCTGGAGTTTGTTTTATAGATTAACTTTTGTTGTGTAAAAATTGCTCTGTACAAACTTGAGCAATCCGACAGCAAAGTTGTCGCGGGGGCTCTCATAGGCATGCATGGATGTTTGAGTTTAGAGGGATGGTCTCCAGTTGGTGCTGTCATGCGCGGGGTTAATGCGCACGTTTTTCTTTTTTCTGTTTGTTTGGTTCTAGGGAAAATTTGGGTTTGATTGTCGCACTAATGTTGGAATGTGGTCTTTATAATTTTGTTTTTGACACACAATCTATTTTTTCTCAATGTCAAAATATCAAATGTTAATATGAGCGGATTGTCTCTCTCTACGTGGAGTGTGAATGGGTTGGGGCACCCCATAAAAAGAAGGAAGGTTATTTCTCTTTTTAAGCATAAGCAATATGATATAGTTTTCCTTCAAGAAATGCATCTTTCTCCGCAGGAAGCTGAAAAATTTTGGAAGATATGGGGTGGACATGTTTTCTTTAGTGCTGGCTCAAGTAAGAGCAGGGGAGTCATTACACCGATAAGTTAGCATCTACAATTCAAATGTCTCAAACCGATTAAAGATAAATTAGGACGAGTCATTATTGTTGTAACAGAAATTCAGGGGCAAAGTCTTATTTTGGCTAATATTTACGCACCTAACGTTGATGATCAGGGCTTTTTTATGGACCTTGAAGGGATGTTGGAAGCCGCTGGCACCCCTCATGATATAATATTGGGAGGAGACTTTAATCTATTGATGGACTCATTGATGGTACAAAAGTGTGCAAGCCCCCTAGAGCAACATTGACGCTTCACAGGATGTTTAAATATCTTGGTCTTACAGATATTTGGAGACATTTGAACCCATCTGGTAGGAACTACACACTTTTTTCATCAGTCCATAAGATTTATTCTAGAATAGATTTTTTTTATTTTATCTAAGTCCTTCATTTCATCTGTTGTTGATTGCTCAATTGGAAACATTTCAGTCTCAGATCACGCCCTGGTGAGTTTAGAGGTGTTGCCACATATGGAGAAAAGGAAATCATATAGTTGGCATTTTAATGTATCCCTTTTGCAAAATCCTGAATTCCAACAAAGGTTAAAGGCTGAAATCAATGTTTATATGGAGACCAACTGGTCCTCAGTATCCTCTGTGGCCGTGGCTTGAGAGGCACTTAAGGTCGTTCTTAGGGGTCAGATCATACAGTATGCCTCATTCACCAAAAAATCCAAAGCACGAGAACTCATGGAGTTGGAAGGGAATATTAAAAGTGCCAAGGCAGAGCGTGCAAAATGTCATCTGATGGCCTCAGAGTATTGACCCAATTGAAATACAGATATAACACTATTTTGTCACGGAATGTGGAGGTTTGGCAAAAAAAATTCTCTTGATTCTGAGAAAACCTTGGAGGAGCTTGGCGAGGTAATTAAGGTCTTGCCTACAAGCAAGGCTCCGGGGCCAGATGGCTTTGCCGCTGAGTTTTTTAGATCTTACGCTATAGAATTGGCTCCACTTTTGCTAAAGGTTTATACTGAATCATTAAAGAATGGAAAACTTCCGCCAACCATGACATAAGCCCAGATCAGTCTGATTCTTAAAAAGGACGAAGATCCAAGCTAGTGTAAGAGTTATTGTCCAATTTCCCTGATCCAGGTAGACATTAAAATATTGTCAAAATATAACTAATTAGTAAAATTAAGTAAAGTTATGACATCTCTTATACATATAGATCAGGTGGGGTTTATTCGGGGCCGTAGCTCTTCTGATAACATCAGACGTTTCATCAATATCATGTGGTCAGTGGCGAATGATCAGACTCCCACTGCCATCTCACTTGATGCCGAAAAGACGTTTGATATGGTAGAATGGGCTAATCTTTTTAAGATTTTGGAAATGTACGGGTTCGGGAATACTTTTATTGGTTTGATTAAGTTACTTTATAGACACCCGGTAGCAGCAGTACAGACAAATGGATTAATTTCAGATTATTTTTACTCTGGATAGGGGCACCCGGAAAGGTGCCCTCTTCCCCCATTATTGCCCTGGAACAATTAGCCGCCGCGATAAGAAAGGAGGATGATTTTCCAGGGGTGGTGGTGGTGGGAGGTGTGGCGCATAAGCTTTTGCTTTAAGCAGATTATATTTTATTATTCATCTCTGACCCTACTAGATCTATGCCTTGCCTCCACAGAATTATGAATTATTAATATTAAGTTCTCAGGATACAGAGTTAATTGGTCTAAATCAGAAGATTTGACTCTGACAGCGTACTGCCCAGTAACGGCTTTTCAGCCGGGCACTTCCAGTGCCCCAAACAGGGCATTAAGTATTTGGGCATTTTATTCCCAAGTCAATTTTTACTCTTTAATAAAAAAGTTTTCGAGCAATGTGGGCAGGTGGGCTTCATTACATTTATCTATGATTGGGAAGGTTAATGTTATTAAAATGAATTGTATTCCAAAATTCAACTACCTGCTGCAGTCTCTCCCTATAGATGTCCCCCTCCCTTATTTCAAGCAATTTGATAGCATAGCGATGTCCTTCATTTGGAATGGTAAACGACCCTGATTACTTTTCAGTAAGTTGCATAGGCCGATTGACAAACTTGGGCTAGGCCTACCCAAGATTTTGTTTTATTATTATGCATTCAGTCTCAGACATTTGTCTCATTGGTCGCTTCCACCTGAGAGAGCCCCTCCCTGGTTTTGTATTGAACATGAAGTTCTTACCCCTATTTCGCCATTGGAAAGGAGTGTGGGCTAGGATTCTAAAAAACGTCAAGTCTACACCTAGAGATGCAAGGGTGCGCCTTGTGCAATTCAATATTTTACACTGATTCTATTGGACCCCCTCTAGATTGTATAGGCTTGGTCTTAAAGACACACCCACCTACTGGCAATGCCAATCAGAAGATGGAGACACAACCCAGGTTTTTTGGTGGTGTGTTAAGATCCAAGAATTTTGGTTGAAGGTTCAGAGTTTTATGTGTGACGTATTGGGCACTCAAATTTCATTTTGCCCCAGACTCAGTATTTTAGGCGATGGGGCGGTCATCAAAATAGGGGATAAACACATAAAAAAATTGGGTCCTAACCAGTGTTATGATCGGCGGTCAAATTGTTTTAAGGGGATGGAAGTCAGCTGGAGTGCCCTCATTTCAAGAGTGGTGCACGGAGATGGGGAGGGTGGCGGCTTTTGAGGAAGTGTCATGTAGAAGACTGGGGATCTGGGATTCGTTTGATGGGAAATGGGGCAGCTTTTTGGCATTTTTGGAGGGCTATCAGGGAGGGGCAGTGGAGAGAGAAGCATAGTTTTAAATGTGTGTGATTATTATCTTTTTTTGTTTGTTTTTTGTTTTTTTGTTTTTGTGTGTGTGTGTGTGTGTGTGTGTGTGTGTGTATACTTATATGTGACCACAGGGATGTTTGTTGAGGGTCAGGGATTGGGGAGGGGGAGGGGTAATAGTGGGGGTTAAATGTTAATTCTGTGTATATATGTTTTGCTTTTCTTTGTTGTCTGTAGGAATCAATAAAAAAAAATGTTAATCATTAAAAAAACAACACTGGACAGAATTCTGCAGCTCCATAGAGAATTCATTAGCTCTGGACAGAATTCAGAAGCTCCGGACACAATTCAGAAACACTGGACAGAATTCAGCAGTTCTGGACAGAATTCAGCAACTCTTTACAGAATTTGGTTTTAGATATTAAGAACTTTTTAGCATCAGCATCTGCTATCACGTACTGCATGGTAAATGCAATGTCTTAAAGTACCAGAATGCACCAATTTGGCGTAAGCATGTATGATTGAATGTAAATGTACACTTGCACACACACATACACACAACATTTTGATGGTCTGGGGCAGAAGATGTGTTGTGTTTGTGCCTGGAAGTGATAAAGATGATGTTTTTCGGCCGATGAAGAGGGCACTGACCTGCAGTACACACACAGTTCCAGGAAAAGAAGTGGGAAGGCGTTTTCATAATCCGTCATAACCTTAAGACGAGGCCCCCTTTGTTAATGAAATACATATTTCAGTAAGATCACCCTCCCCCGTTACACATACAAAGTTCATTAGTCGTCTCATATAAACATATTTTTATATCTTTTAATGCAAAATAACCAATACTAAAATCAACCCGTTATTAATGAACATATTGAGCAAATGCATTTATAGCAGTAACATTTTAATGAAGAGTCACTATAGCTATTAATTAGCCCATGACTATTTTATGTGTTCGTACTGTATAAAAATCATGTCAATGGAGTGCGTGTGTGTGTGTGTGTGTGTGTGTGTGTGACTCCATGTTTTCCATGTGCCAGGGCTCTAAGAGGGGAGTAGTGATTGGCTAATTGATTGATTGTCACAGGAAAGACGTTTAGTCCACAACGCTGCTCTGCAAACACACACACACACACACACACACACACACACATGTTAGTGCAGCTATCATTATGAGGACTCTCCATAGACATAATGATTTTTATACTGTACAAACTATAGATTCTATCCCCTAACCCTAACCCTAACCCTACCTCTAAACCTAACCCTCACAAAAGTTTTACATTTTCAAAAAAACATCATTTAGTATGTTTTTTTAAGCAATTTGAATTATGGGGACACCAGAAATGTCCTCATAAACCACATTTATAGCATAATACCCTTGTAATTACCAGTTTGTAACCCTAAAAAATTTTCCTTGTAAACCACCCAAACCTGCCCAAATTAACCTGCTATTAACATGCATATCCTTTGACCACTTGTGAAAACATAAAACATTAGGCATGTTGTCAATGCTGTGTTTAAAATGACACACTGCTGTACATTTGTGTGAAACAGGATATGATGCATTACATGTGCAACCATAAATTATTCAACTTGTGGACATTGTTGCTTACCACATCCTCAGATGTTCGCCATGTTTGAAAAATGAATATGGAGATCGACACAATATATCATGGGAACTAACACCCCATCTACGTAACTACCTATATAGTGTACTTTTTGGTGAATTTAGCCTATAATCCACATACTGAAAAATGTAATGGTTCACACAGTATTTATACTACATACCTGTCAGACATTTATTGTATATTAAGGGGCAATATTTGTCTTCTGGACCAGAATATAAATTAGATTATCATTTTGTATAGCTCTCTACTGTCCACATTTACAGGTTTTAACAAAATCACTGTATTAAGTTATTGGGAGCTGATTTTTGTTGCATTTATGAGAAACCACTTCATATTAGCTACACATTAAACAACACTTGACTCTGAGATACTAAACATCACTAGGCCTACAGAATATTTGGGAAAACAGATCAAATGTTAGATAACAGATAAAAAAATAAATAACTTTTATTAATTAACAGAAGTGAGCATTTTGTTTTTTGCCCCCACATTTTAAATATCTGCGGCATTTTTTTCTTTTTTCTTTTCATTTAGCCCAGAGTTCTGGTTAATTTGTGACCCTGAGACATAGTTTGTGAATCTTTGCGTTACAGTCTGCACATCTAACCATATTGTTCAAATACAGATACAGATACTGCGCTGCTGTCATGCAACTATAACATGCAGTTAAGTTAGTAGTGTTTATAGTTTAAGTTAGTTACTTCCTAACACTAAAAAGCTGACAATATCATACAGTGTTCCTGAAGGTTATTATATGCATTAGAATAACACACAAACACACTTAGAAAGGATTATCAAGCCTTAAGTTGACCTCTGGCTGCCACCTGCTTTAATCTAATTGGTCCATGATGACCTGATTCTTGTTGCCCCTCCCCCAGCACAGACAGCACTGTTCCTGTCTGTGATTAAATCAGTCAATCAAAGGAAGCATCTCCGGCTCATCTGATAGCAGCCATTAAGGCAGATCGCAGGTCAAACTCCTGCGGCGATGGCTGCGTCTCATTACTCACTCACACTCAGCGAGGAACGTGATTCAATGTGATGCTCACGACTTACATGAGAGGTCATGCATGCGCATGTGTGTTTGCGTTTCATATTTTGACACACATTCGCACCAGAGGGGTGGCACAACCTTGACCCTGACCTTTGACCTCCTGTGCTCAAATCAGATAATTAGTTCATGTGGCAGAAGCTAGCGAACTGCCTGGGTTTAATGATTTTTAGTATGCTCATATTTGTAAATTGGTAATGGTTATCATACAGTACGTCAGCTAAATTCTATATGTGCCAAGTCTACTTTTTACATATTAGCTACAGTTATGCTAATGAACTGCATTTCTTGGTGGATTTATTTATTTTTTATTAGTAATATATCTGTTGTTTTATCATTTGAAACCAAACAAACTTCTTTTACTGAAATATTTTGCTTGAAAATTGTGCTTTTGCTCTCTTTAAAATACATTCCACTTGGTTTGATATTTTGTATTATAATGCAATGACATTCAAACATTGTGTGGCTTGAGTGCCCAATATTTTTGTGGCCACTGATTAAATATAAACTATATAAAATTTTCCTTCAAGTGCGTTCAAGGATTAAATATGAAGACTATGTTCATTCAAAGAGGAAGATTCATTTAAAACGAGTGAAACAGAGAGGATGAGATTTGAGAATGACCTCATTTCAGCAGTACGATATATAAAATATAGTGTGTGTGTGTGAGAGAGAGAGCGAGAGAGAGGGAGAGACATGAGGAATGGCACATTTGGGAGGGGGAGCACTGTGCTGTCTTTGGATGAGCTTGCATGAAATAGCAGATGTATGCATGTTATTTTGTGTCTATATTCAGTATGTGTGTGTGTATACAATGTCAGAAATGTCAATGGTTTGCCCTCGTGCCCACATATGAAATGTGTGTGTGTGAGATGATATCATAAAGGACACTACCTATGGCCCGTTTCAGGACAACCGTCCTGTCTTCATGTACACACAATGACAGCATGAGTGATCTGAACACTTTGTGCTGTCTCTGTATCTCTTTCCTCCAAATCTGAGCTTCTCTCCCACACTTCCTTTTCCTAATTCTCTTCACTCCTCTTTATTTTTTTAATCAGTATTATTTTTGGAGACCTGTAGCAGGGTTGAGGACTGAGAATGCCTTTTAAATTTCAGTTCCTGAATTTGAATTCAACTGTACTGCAGTAGCAAACAGGATGCAGAATTGAAATTGTAATTTGAATTTAAAGCTGAAGTGTGTCATTTTTGGATGTGGACTTTCTCCTATCCCAGCTTTATGTGCACTATGAGTAAGCCATCCATAGGTTGATCACCCTGAAAAGTTTAAACACTTTGGGGAACTTCACTAAGAATGAATTGTGCCCACTGATGGCATTGTTTATTGGCACATGCTGTCTGCATTGTTTTATTACCCGATTCACTAAGAAACAAACAGCACACTGCTGAATGAAATTTGCACAATTGCAGATCTTGCAGGTCGGTTCTGAGAGTGAGGTTGTGGACTGGAGCTCTGTAACGTTGGGCTCTTGGAGAGGAAGAGAGGAGACGCAGGAGTAGATACTTTCAATATTTTAATTATATACACTGGAGTGGAATAAACACTTAAACATCACAAAATAACAAACCAAAGAAACACTTCATCAACACAACGTAACACTTCAAGGATTGACAAAGGAATGAACAAAACAGGAGAGTATATATACAAACAATGGCTGGTGATGGAATGGAGGACAGGTGAGGAGGATTGGAAACAGATGGAAGTGCTAAGGGCAGTGGATTCTGGGAGATGTAGTCTGGAGGAAAACTTCAAAATAAGAGTCCTTGAAGAACATGAGGGAGACAGACTGTGACAAGCTCATTAAAACACATGAGATATTTTTACAGCAGAGGAAAACTACATAAATATACAGTATATATATATATTATAGGAATTTCCATGACTTTTTCATGACTTTTAAAATTTTATTTATTTCCAGGACTTTTCCAGGCATAGAAATCACAATTTTAAGAAATGATCTGATATTTCTAGGTTTTCCATAACTGTGGGAATGACACATCTTTAAACTGTAATTTTTCTGCAACTCTTTAAAATGCTGAAACAGCTACACAGCAAGTCTGGATATAAGCTCGGTTATTATGGTCTTCTGCATCATTTGATGAATTACTGCTGCCATGATCAATAGAAAATTTTCAAAAATGTCTTTGTTTAAATAAAATTCCACTTTCCATCTGCTTTCTGTAGGCGGTGATTGCAGAATGTTAATGTGAATGCCTCTCTTTTTTCTTTTTTTTTCTTTTTTTTTTTTGGCAATTTCATTTGGTAACACTAATGGCACAGAAATGACACGCTTCTCTTTTAACCCTTAAATGCATGGGTGTTACGCAAACATTATTACACACCTCAGATCTTTAGTGACCTGGCATGTACAGTTTATCTGTCACAAACAGATCTACAAAATGCCCAGATAATTAAAAATTTTCAAAGCATTTTCGTGACAATTAGAACATAATAGAATATATTCTGAAATATTTTGAGTTTCAGTTTTAAATATCAAAGATATGATGCAACACATGATTCATTACTTCCACGCTGAAACTGAATGAGATGCAACTGGCTGTCAAACACATATTGAGCTACACATAACACATAAGATACACATAATCTACACAGACACATATGTATTTTCAATAGCCAAATCTGTACATGTGTTAAACTTATTAAAGTTTACTTCCATATTGTTTCTTCATCAAATAGCAATGTCAAATGTAATTCAAGTCAACCACTGAAACAACAGCGCCACCATGCGGAACAAATAACATGTATAATATGTATAATATCCCATGACAAGCATGCATGAATGCAGCATTGCAACAGCTGGCTGATCACATCACAGACACAGAGTAAAAACACCCGGACTCTCTTATTATTATTCTGGGAGATTTTAATAAAGCTAACCTCACCTGTGAACTGCCAAAATACAAACAACACGTCACATGCCCCACCAGAGACAGAAATATACTGGACCACTGCTACACCACTGTACATATCGCTATGTCCCATGTGCAGATTTTGGCCTCTCTGACCACTGTCTGGTTCATCTTCTCCCGACCTACAAGCAGAAACTAATATCAGCTAAGCCTGTAGTAATGACTGTAAAGAGATGGACCAATGAAGCAGAGCTGGAACTACAAGCCTGCTTTGACTGCACTGATTGGAGTGTTTTTGAGGCTGCAGCCACAGACATGGATGAGTTCACAGATACTGTGACATCATATATCAGTTTCTGTGAGGATATGTGCATCCCTACTAGGACATTTTTTCATTCAATAATGATAAACCATGGTTTACAGGGAAACTCAGACAGCTTCATCATGCCGAAGAGGATGCTTACAGAAGTGGGGATAAAATATTGTACAACCAGGTCAGGAACACACTTACTAAGGAAATCAGAGTGGCTAAAAGAAGCTACTCTGAAAAGCTGAAAAAACAGTTTTCAGCCAGCGATCCTGCATCTGTGTGGAAAGGCCTGAAAAGCATCACCAAGTACAAGACACCTCCCCCTCGCTCTGTAGAGAGCCAACTAATGGCTGATGAACTGAATGTGTTTTACTGCAGGTTTGAAAAGCCCAGTCTCACACCCCTCCCCCGCTCTGATTTTCACTTCACACACACACCAACACCTCTTGGAACCCCCCTCCTACCCCCTCCTGCTACTCAATCTGCACTTATGATGTGTGAGGAGGATGTGTGCCAGGTATTTCGGAAACAAAAGTCTAGGAAAGCTTCAGGTCCAGACGGTGTTTCACCTGCCTGTCTGAAAGTCTGCACTGACCAACTGGCCCCCATCTTCACACAGATCTTCAACAGATCGCTGGAGCAGTGTGAAGTTCCCTGCTGCTTCAAATGCTCCACCATCATTCTGGTCCCCAAAAAACCCCAAATCACAGGAATTAATGACTACAGACCTTCAGCTTGCTTACTGAGCAAACAGGTCTGTGGATGATGCTGTCAATATGGGACTGCATTATATCCTGCAACACCTCGAAAGGCCTGAGACTTATGCAAGGATCTTATCTATGGACTTCAGTTCAGCCTTCAATACCAACATGCCTGATCTTCTCTCAACCAAACTGACCCAGCTTTCTGTGCCCACCCCAATCTGTCAGTGGATCACCAGCTTTCTGACAGATAGGCAGCAGCTAGTGAGACTGGGGAAACTCACATCCGGGACACTCACTATTAGCACTGGTGCTCCTCAGGGATGTATTCTCTCTCCACTGCTTTTCTCCCTGTACACGAATGACTGCACTGCAAAGGACCCCACTGTCAAGCTCCTGAAGTTTGCAGACAACACCATGGTCTTTGGCCTCATCCGCGATGGTGCCGAGTCTGCATACAGATGGGAGGTTGAACAGCTGGCTGTCTGGTGTGTTTACAACAACCTTGAGCTGTACACGCTCAAAACAGTAGAGATGATAGTGGACTTCAGGACCTATTATTTGTATGTCTATTGATACTCTTACCTTGTTTTATATTCTGTGTCTCACTGTAATGTGATGTTAATGTAATGTTTCTCCTATCACCAAAAAAAAAAAAAAAAAAAAAAAAAGAAATCATAAAAATATGATTTATGGAAGCGCAAACATATATTGCGACACAATTACATATTTCGGGTCACTAATGTCCCTATACACTTTTGATAATCAAGCAATTAGAAAAAAATAATTTTGTAATGCAATTTTGGCATTTTGGCAATGTCACGCTATTCATAAGAGAAAAGTTGAGAAATACTAAAGAGGTGATGGCATTGGTAAAGGTAAAGGAGATGAAATGTTTAGGGGTCACTAAAAACACGAGTATGCATTTAAAAAAAAAAAAACACATAGTATTGATATTATGTTTTGATCAATTCTTGTGATAAGACATCCGTTCCAAAAGTATCCTTATCTCAAGTTCAGTCAACCCATAGCAAGTCCAGAATTCTTAATTTTGCCCTCCCCTGTCCTATAGAACACATATCTAAATCTGCAGGAATGAAGAGGTCTCCAGAGTGAACAGTAGAATAAAAGCAGAAGAGTTGAAGTAAATGAAAAATAATGGAGGGAGTGAGTGAGAGATAACGCAGCAGGATAAGCCCACGGTTTATTGCCTATAACTGCATTTCTGTAGCTCTCTGTATTGTATTGTGCAGAGGGGGTGACGGTGAAGATGCAAATTGCTTTTTGCCGCAAACAATATTGCGTTTCCTCGAGCTTCATCCATCCTGGGAGAACGGAGGAGAGAGGGAGATGGATGGAGTGCTGAACTTTAATCAGGAGGAGCCTGAAGCGATGGAGCCATGCTTTCGTCTGTTTATTTTCCTGCTGAGGATACAGATTAATCACACACACACTCATCTTTTGACCACGACTGACACTATGATGACAATCCATCTCTTTCCCATCAGCCCTGTCAACGTTCAACTCCTCCACATTTCCCAAAATCACTCACACACGCAGGGTTCAAAAGACATGAAAATAATTTCATCTTTTAGGACTTTCACATTGATTGCTGGAGTTATCCACCCAGTTCCATAACAAACACACAAATACACTTGTAACGCAGCCAAACAAATCCTCTTTAAGCTCCAGTGAGCTTTTATCAGATAAAACATCTCATACAGCTGAATACAGACTTGACCCATCCGCCAATCAAACCAGTGACACTTGAAGCCCCACCCTCTTTCAGCTAGCTGACTCTCAACTGGACACGCCATCAGTCATAACCTGACTGGACAATGAAATATCTACTATATATGGCAGGTTATTGGAGTGGAGGGGTTGAAAAAGTAAGCAGAATTCGTGACATCAGCGGAAAAGTAAAGCTGAGAAAGTTATTACATTTTGATGAAAGATTACAAAGACAAACATGTTTTTTTTTTTCCTTTGGAATAATGTGCACTCATGAATCACACACAATAAAACCAGGAACATCTATTAAGAAAAGTAAGAAAGTAATCAGAAGCAGTATTGGTTTCATGTTCATTACTGCAATGCGTCAAAATGCTTTTTTTTTTTTTTTTCATTTGATTCTCATCATTGTAATACAAAAAAGTAAATAAAAAATTCTTCTTTTAGAAATCAGCATAAATTAAAAGCAGTACAACAAAAGCTGCCATGATGTACATAGTAAGTACTTAACTTGTGAGTTTTAACATTTGAATAGCATAATCAACTCCATTTACAAGCTTGTTCGAGTGTGATCAAATTGTGCAGTAGCTCAACTGATAGAGTATTCCACTTGTGATGTAAAAGACCAGGGTATGAGTCCTGAAGAGCACACGAGTCCACACGTGAGCCCAAAGTGTTACAGAAGCACCATAAAATGACGTGGTTGTGTTTTTCATCTCACATTTGCTTTTTCTGACACTATCAGTTAGGTTTAGGTTTAGGTTTAAGGTTTAGGGAAAGAAGGTCAGTTTTGTTGATTTAACCTTAAAAATCTCATCCATTTGGGAGAACATTTAACTCACGGTTAGCACCACACAGTGGACATTTCACCTCAAAACTGCCACAATATGTGTCATGAGCCGTGTAATGTAATTTTGCAAAAATGTCACCAAATCACTTAACTGTCATCACATCAGGCTGTGGAAAAGCCCTAATTCACATGAAACAATGTTACAATGCAAAAACTCTTACTGGTGCTAAAGATAGGCTTAATTTTATTTCTTTTGATTTTAGGGTAAATATGAGCATCTACACATCTACGCTTTCAATGTGTCAGAGAGAGATAGAGAGAGAGCTAAATTAGATCTCTGTACTAATGACAGACTGATATATTAGACCTGAAATCACATATAGACAGAATTAGACTAAAACAAAGAGACAGAACAGACAGCCAGAGGTGATGTGCTGGTGAGATCTCTGTGCTGCTCCCTTTCACATTTGCACAAAACTTTCATTAGCGTGGATGGCGGGGTGTGAGAGAAGCCATATCTTTTCCATTAACATCGCTCGTCATAAATCAGACTAATCTCTCCTTCAGGGCACACGCTAATGACAGCGCAACTGCCACCATCACCGTAGCCTTAACTGGCACGCACCCCCCTGTGCAAACCCACGCAAGCGACATGATTGGTCAAGAGACACACAGACTGCTGCATACAGGCCACGCCCACCTGAGGAGATAAAATTCATGTAGAGCTGCACAGCAGTAGTTCAGCCCAAAAATGATCATTTACTCACCAAACCCATATGACATTCTTTCCTTCATGAAACACAAAAAGAGATGTTCCCACTGCTCTTTTCTACATTAAAATTCCATTCAAACTTGGCACATAACATTTAGTTACAAGCAGTCTTGGCTAAGTTACTCAAAATAATAATCCACTAAAAATGACTATTTACTTTCCCAAAATAGTAATCATGTTATAGATTTACAGATGACTTCATGGAAAAAGTAATTACATTACTAATTATTTTACTTTTAAGTTACTTTCCAAGACGCTTTTCACAGAGAAGTTTTGTTTTTTCAAATAATGAATTCAAAATATTGTGTGTATTTTCCTTGTTCATTGTTGTTGTCCCTTCAGCTTTCACAGAAACACAAACAGACGTATTTACAGTATGTGCATAATTCATGTTTTAAATGTATTCTGTGTAAAGATTATTATTTAGAAATATTTGTTCAAAATGAATGAATCTAATCTGAAGTCAGTAACTGCAATCTGATTCAAATAATTTAAATTCTAATGTGTTACACTACTTTAGTTATTAGATTTCAGTAACTAATTATTAGCTTTTCATCATTTTGGTCATTTTGACAGACAGTGTATAAATATATTATTGTTTACAAAACATAATTTGTACTATTTACAAGTATTACATAGTATTACATAAAATATAGTACATAAAAGAAGTGCTAAAACGCACTTTTGTTTTGGTTGAGCGCATATTAATGAGAGTGGAGTCACACAAACTTTCTTTATTATAAGAAGAATTATTTTTTGTTTTTGATAAACAACTGACTGAAGAGAACAGAAAGGATATTAAAAGACAAATGGATTGTATGGATCTCGTCTTTGGACATGCATTACATGGAATGATTCAGACCAAACTATTACTCTTAACAAGCTGTGAAAGGATCTCACAGCTGAACTTTGCATAGAGTAAAAGATCAATCTCAGGATTTTAAGAATCGATATAGAGATCGTTCAACTGTTAATCTGGATTAATTTAAAAATCAATATTTTTACCCAGTTCTTATACCTGTTTTTTTTTTTTTTTTTACGAATCCCTTGGAACCTGCTTATGTTTCCCTGGTTGGGAATCACTATACAAGTGACATTAACGGAACAGATATGGCCTAAAAATTCTAAAGCGCTCAAATTGCTTATTCGTGTAGCTAATAGTTGGCATCCATAGTTTAACCTGGTGTATTCAACGTCCTTCCTTCAAATATACGATTATGCTTTGTGTCACGTACACTTGGACAGAAAAATGAAGATTGTAGCTCGACTACACAAAAATCTTGCTGTAGCTCAATTATAACTGTGCATGTAAACATACTGAGTGAGCTGAACCGGATTAGTATGTTTGTGAATGAATCATTCATTGAATCATTAAATTCACTGAACAGATCCAACTAAAAAGAACGTTCATGTTTGTTCATGAATCTAACCTAGCTACTTCTGTCATGAACTGTCCTGAGCGCACCAAGGAGTGCAGAGCAGATGTAGATTTTCAGTGAATAATAACTTAATTCCATACACTCCCCAGCAGGGGCCAGTAAGGCACCTAGATTAAGCTTTTAGTCCACTCAGAGGCCGAGATATTAACTAAAACATTGGGGAAGGTGTGTGGGATCAAACAATAGACTGAATGTCTATGGACAAGCACATGGCGAGTGCTCAGCTTTGTTAGAGAACCACCTGCATTTCAAATCTGTATAATGTGATGGAAGGTGATAGTGGAAATTTTATCTTTCATAGTACTTGCTGCCATCTAGTGGAATGAACTAACACTTTTAGCAGGGACACAGAGCAAACAGAGCATGAATTACAGGCTTTCAAAGACAGAATAAAACATTTATGAATTTTTGGAATATTATTGGATTTTTTTTTTTTTTTTTGTGGAGTCGTCTTTAAAACAAGAACAGTATTTTGCAATTAGTCCACTGTATTTGTATAAGGTGAGCTTTTACATTTTGGTGTGAAAAATTGCAGATGGCAGCCAAAATATGCAGCAGAGTTTAAGTCTGTTCCTCACACAAAGCTATCATATGGATCCTTATGTATCTAAGGCACAAGACTTTTTCTGGTGCTTTTTCCATAGTTTTGTAGCTTGACAGCCCCAGTCTTCATTCACTTTCATAATATGGAAAAGAGCACCAGAATACTCACCTTCAAAAAAATTCACCTTTTATATTCTGCGGAAGAAAGGAAGTCATAAAGGTTTGAAACGATATGTGGATGAGAAAATGATGGCAGAATTGTCATTTTTGGGTGAACTGTCCCTTTAACACACCCTCACAATATAAACAAAACCCAGAGAATGCAACTAACACACACACTTACACACACCCATATAAAACACACTCTCTCTCACACAAACACAGGGCACTGATATTGCTTATGATGGATTGCTCAATAGTGCCCAGCACTGGGTAATGTGCCTGTGTTTTGATTGGCTGCAGAGTGGGTGAGTGATTAGCTTCCAGGATTTATGATTATGGCTTATCAAACACTACACACACACACACACACACACACACACACATGCAGTATTAAGCGCAATCAAACAGTGTGGATTACCCATAGGGAAATATACACAGCAGCACATACATTCGCAATAGTCTGAACAAATTAATAATGCATTTTAAAACCATTCCAATCAGCAAAAGATTCACAATCACATCAGTGCCACAAAATACAACCTTGTGGATATAGAAATATACCAGTGTATACATTTTGAGATTATTGTATGAAAACCATGCCAAAAAACAGCCTTGTGTGTGTCTAATGTGATATACTATGGCTATATTCTGAACGGAATTCTAGCGTACTGAATTATTGTGCAGTATTGTGCAGTTTCTTCAACTTCAGGCATTTTAGCACAGTGGATTTCTAGAAAGTAAAGACTCATTAAAACATGTTTCACACTCTTATTAGTTTATTTAATTTTGTCTACTAACAGTGTCCAACAGTGTATGTAAATGCATCACAGGAGATTTAAGTCATTTTTGTGTCATTTCCAGCACATCTCAAATTCTGCACTGTGTTTAATAGAATTCTGTGCTGGAAATTATGCTGATGGAAATTATATTTTTAAATTTTTCAAATAAAATGACCAACTTCATTGTCTTGCTAAGGTTAATTTCAAGGCTAACATTTTATATGTCCTAAATACACACTTTTTGCACATCCACTCTGTGCTGTCCAGCTGATACAATGGCTTGCACGACACTCATGTGAAACAAGTCTTCATTCACCCTTTGCAGTTGCGCGTTCCACATGAGAAGCATATTTAGTGCTTTTAAAGTGAACACAAGATGAAGGTCATTAAATGTTCTTTGGCAGCCCGAAATTGTGCTTGAGCGGCTGCCGAAGATTTGTCATAAGCCTACAGGAAAAACCCTGGGTCTGGACCTGGCAGTATCCTTTCATCTTTAAATACAGGACGATCCAATATTTTATGGGATGGGTGGAAACCTGATATTTCCCTTGATTTTTCTTTGTTTTGTCTCATATTTCATCTCAAGCATGCTCTTCACTGACACTTTTGTCCACTTGGTTAACAAGTACACTAACTTTTGAACAAAACTTTATTATCCATCTATCCATCCATCTTATCGTATATGTATGTACTGTATATACTTATATATACAGTATACAGTATACTGTATATATGCCTGTATAAATAAACTAAATTTTGCCTAACATAAGCAAATATTTACCCAAAAAAATGCTAATAAAGTGCTTATGAACAAAGGACAAAAGCATACCATAAGTTTTTCTTGTATCTGCCCATCATCCATATTGTCAGTATTGTGAGTGAGGAAAAATAAACTGAATTTATCTGTGACTGTCACTCACTGGTCCAGTTTCAGATGAAAAGCGATTTTGAATTTGGCCGTCTGCGTGAGACCGCGAGCGCCGGATGCAAAGCGGGCTGAATTAGATGTGTTTAACACCGCTGATTTAGAGTACAGCTCGGACAGGTAGGTGGGTAAATTTTACCATGATATGTGACGGTGGCTCAAGATAAACAGCCTCACAGCCTCTGAATAAGCACAGAAAAACACTCTTTATTATTGCACTGATATTCAAGAGAGCAATCGCTTCAGTACTTTTGGGAATGTAGACTTTAATAGGCAATTAGGTAATGCAAATACCAACAGAATATGCGTTTTCATTTTGAATTTCACCATCTCAGTTATAAACACAATCTTGTTAACATCAATATATATTTTAAACATTAGCTGCTGTTTACATATTTTTCCATAAAACACTGCATTTTCTTCATGTCAGTGTCTCTGTTACTTCATTTTAAAGTAAAAAGTATTTTCAGCTTTTTTCTCTTTCAGACGAAAACCGAAAATAGCATTTTCGGCGGCCGAAATTTCGGTGCATCCCTAGTTTAATAATATTTTCAAATAACAAGAAGAAAAAAGTTCAAAAAGGCTGTTTTAATTCAAATCCACCCCTGGGACATAAAAGTGCCCAAACACCCATTGTCTACGGTTTCTTAACAGAAACAATACACAATTTGCCACGCAATGACCTTATAATGTTGCATTTTTAACTCAGTAAGAGAATCAGAATCAGAATGAGCTTTATTGCCAAGTTTGCTCACATACACAAGGAATTTGTTTTTTGGTGGAGAAACAAGCAAGTGCACACAGAACATTACAGTGAGACACAGAACATAAAACAAGGTAAGAGTATAAATAGACATACAAAGAAATAGGACATGTGACATAGAATGGCGTATGTACATGTGCAAGTGTTAATATGTACAGTTATTGAAATAAATATGAGTGTGAATTTACATTTGTACATGATATATTTATACATTATTGCACTATGGGAGTGCTGAGGCAGTTTAATTGTTCATGTGGAAAATGGCCTGAGGGTCAAAACTGTTCCTGTGCCTGGATGTCCTGGCGCTGAGTACTCTGTAGTGCCGGCCAGAGGGCAACAGTTCAAAAAGGGAGTGGGCAGGGTGTGTGGGGTCCAGAGTGATTCTACCTGCAAGTTTCCTCAATCTGGAGACGTACAGGTCTTGGAGGGTGGGCAGTGGGGCACCAACAATGTCTATGTGGGTGTCCCACTTCAGGTCCTGAGAGATGGTAGAGCCCAAGAATTTGAATGACTCCACTGCTGCCACTGGGGGGATGCGGGGGAATTTCTCCTGAAGTCCAGTATTAGCTCCACTCTTTTGAGCGTGTTCAGCTCAAGGTTGTTGTGACTGCACCAGACAGCCAACTGTTCAACCTCTCATCTGTATGCAGACTCGGCACCGTTGCAGATGAGGCCAATGACCGTAGTGTCATCTGCAAAATTCAGGAGCTTGACAGGGGGGTCCTTTGCAGTGCAATCATTTGTGTAAAAATACAAAACAATGAAATTCACAAGGAAAAACATCATATTGTGTGTAGTTGTAGTGCTTTCAATATAGCAAAGGGTGAATATAATTGACAGATCACTCCTTTTTGTTTTTATTAGCATTTTTCATACTGTCCCAACATTTTCAGAATTGGGGTTGTATTATATTTAATTAATTTATCATTTAATTTTATAATTATTTATTGTTTTATATTTATTTATTTGGGGGCATTATGTAATTAATTGCCATTAGTTTGATTAATTAATCAGCAAATCCATTGATTAAATTGATTTTAAATTGATTATAATTTTAAATTGATTGACAGGGATTTTAAATTTATTTCCATGTAAAAATGTTACATAATAATAATAATAACTTTTATTTATATCGTGCCTTTCAGGACCCAAGGATGCTTTACAGAGCAAGAAGGATCAAAAGAAAATTAGACTGAAAAGAAAAATACAACAATAAACAAAAACAAAAGAGAAAACTATACAACAGGGAAAATGTACAAGGCAACAATCATCAAATTAGTGAGTTGAGAGATAAGGAAAAGATTTGTTGTTGATAATTCCAGTTTATTCATCACACTGGAAATGGAAGGTAACATACTGCATATTTTGCCAACTGTAGTAGCTCATCCAGGTATTCTAGGCATACAGAAACTTTGCACGTGTACAGTATGCACACTACATACTGTAGAAATAGCTAGTAGTATGTTAGAATGCAGTTCTGAACAGAACCAGAGTATTGAGTAAGGGCTCTTATCTAAATGTTTTAAACTTTCCGTAGTAAAAATCACTGCTATATAATTCTAGGTGTGACCAGGGCTGTTTTAAGGGTTTGGCAGGGGCTTTTACTGGCATGTAATTTATAGAGTGTCATATCAAAAGAGTTAATTTGTGATTCAAAAGTGTGGTGAATATGGGAGTTGAGCAGCACAGCACACATGAGCACCAGAGAACAAAACTTGCTTGAGTTCAGATGCATATCCTGCACTAGATGTGTTTTCTGTTATCCACAAAATGGAAGGAAATAAAGTGCTGACTTTAAATTTTCATAGTCAAAATGCAACTGGCTTTTGTCTTTCTGTGACGAAGTGTAATTGTGTCACGTAATTCATTTGGTCCACAAAATTAAGCATTATACACTCAACAACCCAGAACGTCATGGTTACTTGCGTGACCTCCGTTCCCTGATGGAGGGAACGAGACGTTGTGTCGATGTAGTGACACTAGGGGTCACTCTTGGGAGCCTGAGACACCTCTGGTCTTTGATAAAAGGCCAATGAAAATTGGCGAGTGGTATTTGCATGCCACTCCCCCGGACATACGGGTATAAAAGGAGCTGGCATGCAACCACTCATTCAGGTTATATGCTGAGGAGCCGAGACAAGGTCAGGCCATTTCAGTGGGTAGTTCAGCATTGTGGCAGGAGGGACACAACGTCTCGTTCCCTCCATCAGGGAACGGAGGTTACGCAAGTAACCAGGACGTTCCCTATCTGTCACTCACTCAACGTTGTGTCGATGTAGTGACACTAGGGGTCCCTATAATTAAACGCCGCAACTGACTGAACTGTGTTATGTGAACTGGTGGTGTGTGATGTGCAGACAACTGTGTGCCTCGTAGCCAGCACACCAGGCCGACACGTAACCTCCCCCAACATAGTTATGAGTGTCGAACGGCCCTCTGGGGACAAGTTGACTACCCAAAAGATAGAAACAGGCTAGCCCAGTCATGGCCCCTTTTCCCCTTCTTTTTTTTCCACTCCCTAATAAAAGGGGGAATATTTGACTGGGTCGACCAGGTCTAGTCGTGGGGTGTCCCTCCCAAGGGGAGGACACCGCAGGAGACCACACCTTGCCCAGAGAGAGGGGGGAATATTTAAGTGGAAAATAAGTCACATGGTCTTGCCGACCATGTGGAGAAGTCTCATGGTAGATCCTACCCAATGGGGGAGGAGTTACTACAAACATGGAGACTGTGGTAGAGGGGGCTCTGCCCAAGGAAGATACAGTTTGCCAACAGGGAAACGAATTAGCGGAAGATATACATCGCAAGGGGTTACCTTACAGGGAACATGCGGAGCACCTACCCCAGAACAGGGCTCTTAGTTAGCATGTGTACTGGGCCGGCAGCGAGTCTCTCCGAAAACTCGACTGCCACAGGGCTCGGAGGAAGTCAACCAGGGAACATAGTTTGTGAACACTACTGGGAATTAATAGTGCACGTCTTCAGCTCAGAGGAGGTGAAAGGCACTATGTGCAAGCGATACACCCGGCCAGCTATCCCGGGCTTATCCGCTTGTATTGCGTGCCACTACCCAGGATGAAACCGGTTCCACCCAGAGGTTGTAGAACCTCGCAAAGGTGTTGGGTGTTGCCCAGCCCGCTGCTCTGCAAATGTCTGTTAGAGAGGCACCCCTGGCCAGGGCCCAGGAGGCTGCTACACCCCTGGTAGAATGGGCTCGTAGCCCTACTGGGGGCAGCACGTCCTGGGCGTGATATGCCATAGCTATGACGTCAATGAGCCAGTGGGCGATCCTCTGCTTGGAGACAGTGCTTCCTTTCTGCTGTGCACCAAAGAAGACAAAGAGCTGCTCAGAGATCCTAAAGCCCTGTGTTGATCCAAATAGATGTGTAAAGCACGCACCGGACACAGCAATGACAGGGCTGGGTCTGCCTCCTCCTGGGGCAGCGCTCGCAGGTTCACCACCTGGTCCCTAACGGGTCGTGGCAACCTTGGGCACATAGCCCGGTCAGGGTCTCAAGATCACATGAGAGTAGCCCGGACTGAACTCCAGGCATGTTTCGCTGACAGAGAACACCCCTGCCCTCTTGATGGAAGTGAGCACAGTCAGGAGGCCAGTCTTCAAGGAGAGTGCCTTAAGCTCAGCTGACTGTAAAGGCTCAAAAGGGGCTCTCTGTAGACCCTGAAGAACTACAGAGAGGTCCCATGTGGGAACGAGGTGCGGTCTGGAGGGGTTCAGCCTCCTGGCACCTCTCAGGAACATGATGATCAGGTCGTGCTTCCCTAAGGACTTACCATCCACTGTGTCATGGTGTGCTGCTATAGCAGCAATGTACACCTTCAAGGTGGAAGGGGACAGCCACCCTTCCAACCTCTCCTGCAGGAAGGAAAGCACCGATCCAACTGCGCATCTCTGGGGGTCTTCCCTTCAGGAAGAACACCACTTAGCAAACAGACGCCACTTAAAGGCATACAGGCGCCTCGTAGAGGGGGCCCTAGCCTGAGTGATCGTGTCTCCACCATCCAGGGGCCAGACATGGAGATTCCAGAGGTCTGGTTGTGGGTGCCAGATGGGGTGCCTCGTCCCTGAGAAAGAAGGTCCTTCTTCAGGGGAATTCGCCGGGGGGGGGGGGGCTATCGTGAGGAGCGTGAGGTCCGAGAACCACATCTGGGTGGGCCAGTTGGGTGCTACCAGGATGACCTGCTCCTCATCCTCCCTGACCTTGCACAGAGTCTGTGCAAGTAGGCTCACTCAGGCCAGGGGGCCAGCTGTGTGCCAGCACGTCTATGCCGAGTGGTGCCTCGGTCAGGGAGTACCAGAGCAGGCAGTGGGAGGATTCTTGGGAGGCGAACAGGTCTACCTGTGCCTGTCTGAATCGACTCCAGATAAGCTGGGCCACCTGAGGGTGGAGTCTCCACTCTCCCCTGAAGGTAACCTGCTGTGACAGCACATCCACTGCAGTGTTGAGGTCGCCCGGGATGTGAGTGGCTCGCAGCGGCTTGAGGTGCTGCTGACTCCAGAGGACGAGACGGTGGGCGAGTTGTGACATACAACGGGAGTGCAGACCACCTTGGCGGTTGACATATGCTACCATTGCCGTGTTGTCTGTCCGAACTAACACGTGCTTGCCCTGGATCAACGGCCGGAACCTCCGCAGGGTGAGTAGAATTGCCAGCAACTCGAGGCAGTTGATGTGCCAACGCAGCCGCGGGCCTGTCCATAAGCTGGCAGCTGCATGCCCATTGCCAACAGCACCCCAGCCTGTTTTGGAGGCATCAGTCGTGACCACGACGCGCCTGAAGGCCTGCTCTAGGACAACACCTGCCCGTAGAAATGTGAGGTCGGTCCAAGGGCTGAAGAGATGGTGACAGACCGGCGTGATGACCACGTGATGTGTCCCGTGGTGCCATGCCCATCTTGGGACTTGAGTCAGAAGCCAGTGCTGAAGCGGTCTCATATGCATCAACCCGAGCGGGGTGGCCACCGCTGAGGATGCCATATGCCCCAGGAGCCTCTGAAAGAGTTTCAGTGGAACCGCTGTTTTCTGTTTGAACGCCTTCAAACAGGTCAGCACCAACTGTGCGCACTCATTCATGAGGCGCGCTGTCAATGAGACTGAGTCCAACTCCAAACCGAGAAAAGAGATGCTCTGAACCGGGAGGAGCTTGCTCTTTTCCCAGTTGACCCGAAGCCCTAATCGGCTGAGGTGCAAAAGCACCAAGTCCCTGTGTGAACACAACATGTCCCAAGAGTGAGCTAGGATTAGCCAGTCATTGAGATAGTTGAGAATGTGAATGCCCACCTCCTTTAACAGGGCAAGAGCTGCCTCTGCGACCTTCGTGAAGATGTGAGGGGACAAGGACAGGCCGAAAGGGAGGACCTTGTACTGATACGCCTGACCCTCGAATGCAAACCGGTGGAAGGGTCTGTGTCAAGGTAGAATCGAGATGTGAAAGTACGCATCCTTCAGGTCTACCGCCGCGAACCAATCTTGATGCCGGACGCTCGCCAGAATGCGTTTTTGCATCAGCATCTTGAACGGGAGTCTGTGTAAAGCCCAGTTCAGTACTTGCAGGTCCAAGATTGGCCGAAACCCACCGCCTTTTTTCGGTACGATGAAGTAGGGGCTGTAAAACCCCTTCTTCATCTCGGCCGGAGGGACAGGTTCTATCGCTCCCTTCCGTAGGAGGGTGGCGATCTCCGCGCACAAGGTAGCAGTGTTTTCATCCTTCACCAAGGTGAAGTGGATACCGCTGAACCTAGGCGGATGCCTTGTGAACTGAATTGCGTAGCCGAGTCAGACGGTCCGGACCAGCCATCGCGACGGATTGGAAAGCGCAAGCCACGCATCCAAGTTCCGCGCAAGGGGGACCAAAGGGGCAACCTCGTCGGATGCACTGGCAGGTGGGGCCTCGCGGCGGGGCGGAGCTCGAGGTGCCACACCATGTCGTGGGTGGCCGTGCTGAGTCTAGGGACATCGAAGCACTAACCTGGCTCCTTGTGACCACCCTGGGACGCCAAATAGGCCAGCCTGGGAGATAGTGCCAGCAAGGAACCGTGTCTTGTCAGCCTCACCCATCTCGACCAGGTTGAGCCAAAGGTGGTGCTTCTGGACCACTAATGTGGACATCGTCCGCCCGAGAGACCGTTCCGTGACCTTTGTCGCCCGGATAGCGAGGTCGGTCGCCGAGCGCAGTTCCTGCATCAGATCTGGGACGGAACTACCCTTGTGCAGTTCTTTTAGCGCCTTGGCTTGGTGGACCCGCAGGAGAGGCGTGGCGTGCAGGGCAGAGGCGGCTTGTCCAGCAGCACTGTAGGCTTTGGCCATCAGGGATGATGTGAACCTACAGGGCTTGGACGGGAGCTTTGGGCGTCCGCGCCAGGTGGCGATGCTCTGCCGGCATAGGTGCACCGCAAGCGCCTTATCCACCGGGGGAATCACCGTGTGGCCCCTGGCCGCCCCGACATCGAGGGTAGTGAGGGCGGGGGAACTGAGAAATCGGTACCGGGCAGTTAAAGGTGCCTCCCACGATTTTGTCAGCTCCTCGTGCGCCGCGAGCCCAGGAACCATTCAACGAGCCACGAGGGTTCAGGGGAGAGCGGAGGGTTCCACTCAAGCCCGACGCTCGCGGCCACCCGGGAAAGCATGTCCGTCATCTCCGCATCAGCCTGTGAAGCCCAGCTGAGGCTTCTGCGTCCGTCTGGACAAGCCAGCTCTCCGATGCTGCGCTCGAGAGCTCATCAGCTTCGCGGGCTCCGAACAAGAGGTCGAACTCGCCGTGAGAAGAGCCAGCGGACTCATCTGGAAGCCCGATCGGGGCAGACGAGCGTGCTGGGGAATGGGAGGTCCACGGGGGGATACCCGGCAGAGGCGGACCTTGTCTCGTCTCCTCAGCATAAAACCTGAATGAGTGGTTGCACACCAGCTCCTTTTATACCCGCATGTCCGGGGGAGTGGCATGCAAATACCACTCGCCAATTTTCACTGGCCTTTTATCAAAGACCAGATGTGTCTCGGGCTCCCAAGAGTGACCCCTAGTGTCACTACATTGACACAACGTCGAGTGAGTGACATAGGGAACACCCTAGCATCATACTGGTGAGTTTCACTCACATTTTCTTAAGAAAAGTAAAAATCTCTTTTTTATTATTATTAAAAGTAGGGTTTAACCTTTAACATTTTACAGACATTATAGAGTACTATGTGTTTGTGAACAGCAAAAACCCCATCCTGTAATACAACTGAATTGGGAAACGAATGTACGGTAGTAGAATACAATGTATTGCACTAGTTGGGTGAAATAATAAAAATCTATTCTGTAAAAAACAGACTCACATGTATGTGGCTGAATTCTTACCTGTCTCATTCAGTTTGTGCTGTGAGCCGTCACACCGTATAGTGTCACTAGAGGAGAAAAGACAAAGAGAGCACATCAGCTTCATTAACTCTTAATTATTATATACAAACATACCTGTAAGGCCTTGTGATTTCATAGACTGTAGCTCCAGATTGGAAATACACACATATGAGACCTCTTTAAAATCTCAGTTGTTTCTTCTAGGAAGCAACTAGATGAAATGAAGAGCAAGTGGAGACTTTTGCTTCTCAGATGTTTCTCCAGTAATTTCACGTGTCTCCTCTACTGTTTCACAAGAGATCTCAACATTGTCTCAAACTGTGCTCAAATGTGTCAAGATACAAGAAGTCTGCAATCAAAAGTCAGACATCGCAATATGAACTCAAACATTTCTCATCAGATTTTTCCCAGATGAAATTATCTCAGATATGATATCCACATTCATTTAATACCTCTTGATATTATTACTGTATGACAACAATCCTCTGTAAAATCCAAAATGGTAGATGCTGATTATACATATACACTGATGTAGGGCTTTACTGGTTGTTTAGATCAGTGTTACTATCAGAAATAATTAATAATTATTTCTTTAGTTATTAAATAATATTTTAATTAATTAATTAATTGAATCTAACTCATTAAAACCTCATATGGGGCTCCAGTAAATGTAGTGCGCTACATTTAGGAGCGGGTTTGGTTATTAGCAAAAATTATTTATTATTAAAATCAATAGAACATTGATGAGAATCAATGTTAGCTTTTTTAATCCTTTAAATCAACAATTATCAAAGATAACCACCAATCATTAACGTCTATGATACATTAATTAAAATTAACACTAGCTTATTGATCCTTCAAAATCAACAATCGTCAAAGATTATTATCAATTATCAAAAATCAATAGAATATTAATTAGGATTAACATTGACAGGGCACCACCCTGGAATCAGGGACTAATAACCAGATAGTAAAACAGTCTCAATATTAGATTGTTTTCTTAGGAAAATCGACATCCAAAGAATATCGATTTTCGGGAAAAAAATAAATGAATGAAGGCTTGAATCCGAGCACTGACATCCCGTCAGCATGACACAGGTGTATGCAAAACAAACCAAAACACTTCTCTTTGTAATATAACAAAGTTTATTTATGCAGTAATATCAATTAATAATTAATACAATGCAGTCAACAAACTTCCGACTTACAAACTAAGCAGTGATATGATTAGATATGGAAACTAAAATAATCCTATAACATATAAGGTGTGTGTGTGAGAGTGTGCGTGTGTGTGTGTGTGTAAGGAGGGACGTGCACAAAATGGCGGACATGACTCTCGTGGAGATTATGTCACGCGAGACTTCCGGCCAGGGAATATGGCCGCGAATGTGGGAGGAGAGAAACCAGTCAATGGTAGCTTAGGGACAAAGCTGAGCTTTATCACGAAGCTATCTACTAGCCAAAAATGTGTGCCAGAATGTTTGGAGGGGTCGCGTGTGTGTGTGTGTGTGTGTGTGGTTAGTATGAGAGTGAGAGAGAGAATTAAGTGACGGCCCCAAAGCCGATTTCGCGATCGTAGGAGAGAAAGCAGCTGTTAGTTTATCACTCAGAGACGCGGTGGATAGCTCGTAAACCGTCCCGCGGTCTTTGAGTCTTTAATGGATAAACTCTTAAACTGTTAGGCCTGTCTTTGTCTTCTATCTGAATACATGAGGCCCAACACTGAAAAAGGGTAAATATAGCAGAAAGAATTAAGTACTTTCTACACTGAATAAGTTAAAGCTTGAACTTGAAAATATTATGTAAATTCTACATTTTTACTTAAATTCAAACATGTAAAAATGAATGCTCTAGCTAATAAATAAATATTATTCATGATTGTTTGTTATCTTTAAAATGTGTCATCATGTATAAGTACTAAAGTAGAAAACCTTATCATATTAATTAACTAATTTGAGTACATTTTACAGGTAAATAAAATAAGTACATTTTACTTAGCGTTTTGAAAATGGTGTTCCCAGCATGCGCTTGAATGGTTAATGAGCTTGCATGTTTTCACTATTTGTAAGTTCATTTATTATTGATTTTCCAGTTAAGTTTAGTAAAGTTTTAAGTGCATTTTCTACTCAAATTTACCTGTTCATTAGCAAAAAAAAAAAAAAAAAAAACATTTGATTGTTACCATCAATGTGTTTTGTGCACCAAGTGTTGTGGAATGCTTCCGTATGTCATGTGGTACATGATTAAACGTGTTTATAAGAAAAGTTAAAAATGTGAAATGTTCCAATAAAATTAAATGGACTAAATTTATTTAAGTACCATGTAGATCAGATTTGTAAATAAAAGTTACTGAAAATGTACTCACTTTAATCAATATTATGTCATGAAGTTAAGTAGATTTTATTTCATTTTAATTCCGCAAGTTTTTGCACACAGAAAATTAAAATGGTATAAAATTAAGTAAATTTCACTAGTCATTTTTTTCAGTGTTCTTGTAATTAATTCAATAAAGAAAAGTACAAAAATTTAGTATTTTATCCAGTTTCTGTGTGCTATGCTGTGTGCTATTAGCTTAGAACATGCTAATGTCAAACGAGTCTCCCGTTCACATAGTTGTTTTCTATGTAGATTGTTCCAAATCAGTCACTTATGAGGTCTCATTTCAGTCAGGATGCTGCCTTAGAACGAAGCTGTCTATTTAGGCAGTATACATAAAGGCTGCTTACTGGGTGAATGAACAGAATTAATATTTCACTGGATAAAATGTGTTTGAGCATGTATGAGAGAGAAATTTTTGGAAGCAAAGAAGATGAGAGAGAGAGAGAGAGAGAGAGAGAGAGAGAGGAAGGGGGCTGGAGAAAGAAAAACAGGATGAGATCCATTTTTCATCCCTCTTCCCCAAAACATCCATTTATCCATTCCCTTCACTCTGACACAAGCTGAGTGCCCAATGTCCATTGTGTCTGAGTGTGTGTGTGGTAGTCTAGCATGTTGCTTTGTTTAAGCTGATTTCTCATATGTATCAACTGGAATACGATACTTCAACATTTTCTGAAGAAAATGTCAGAGATGATTCTGGCACTGTGAGTGGCACTAAATGTTCTTTCAAACAGATGAGGTTTATGCTCTATCGAGTTTTAAATCAACAAAACCGACCTCCCTAGAGTCCCTACCCTAAACCTTAAACCTAAGATTAACAGTAGTGTCAGACAAAGCAAATGTGAGAAGAAAAACAAAACCATGTCATTTTGTGTTGCTTCTATGACAATTTGGGCTCATATGTCGACTCGTGTGCTCTTCAGGACTTGTACCACAGTCCTTTAGATTATAAGTGCAACGCTCTATCAGTTGAGCTACTGCGAAAATTGTGAGAAACAGGGCGAAAAATACATGTTTATGAACTGACAATCTGTCGTTTTACTCGTGATTTGTGTGAAAGTGAATAAAAGTCATTGTTGTTGTAGTGCCTCTAGTGTCACCAGGAATCACCAGGAAACTGACGTGATACGTACAATAAGCCACGTAAAAAACATTTTGCAACAATGTAGCTATAGAAACAGTATTTTATGATACCAGAATGTAGCTATGAGGTTGTTAAGGTGTCATATGTGGTTTTTATGTGTGTAAACATTCTTCAACTATGTTCTACTTGTTCTGATTAGTTTCTAAGTAGATACATACTGGCCTAGGTCAAAAGAGTTCACTACGAAGTCTCTCTGATATTCTGCTTTCGAGTCCCTCCTTCAATGCAAGCTTGTAGGATTTTTTCACCCATTTTATCATTTGACAGGTTAAAATTGTCTGATTGCTTAGAAAATAAATAGCACACTTCTCCGTAACAAAACACATTATCTGAGATATCAAATGCTGCAGGACGAGTTATGTGCCAAAGTTGAACATATGGGATCAGGGGTTTGTTAAAAATGGATACCTCCGACTAAGTTATGATTAGATGATTAAGCTGTTGTAAATGTCAATAATCACACACCTGTGAGCACACATTTAATGCATCAAGTTATTAAACTGTTTTGCAAATATAAACCTTCAACAGTTAGACTACAACATGATCACATGAGAAATCACTGGTTACGTATGTAACTGTGGTTCTATGACTTGAAGACTGCCAGAGGTAGTACTGAAAGCACTAGTGGAAAACTCTTGCGCTTGCGCTTTGACCGAGAAACAAATTAGAAATGTGTCACCCCGTGACACCCCTTTGATGAACTCTGTAATGCAGACACCAATACAGATGTAAAATCACGGCACTGAGGTATCATAAATGAGGCTCTTTGTGCACGACACAGAAAAACATTCTCAGAGCCCACTGCTGGTTGTGGGGGGTCCAGATTAATACAGGCAAGGATCGCATTCAACGTTCCCTACAAGGACGTTACCACTGAAGATGACCCACCCGATTTGACAGACACATTATCACTGTCAGAGGGGTATGACTGGGTCACAGGCAGACCAATCACTGAGGTTGCAATCGGATTTACATCCAATGACATCGCATCTAACTCCTGTTCTGCATGCATAGCTGGTGACGATGGCATGCATGATTCAATGATTCAGGCTCCACTTTGTCCTGTGCCTCTGTTTTAGGCTGAGCTCTAGCCAGGACTGGCAGTAAAAGTTCTACAGCAGAAGACAGCTGTTCTACTTTGCGTGCTAAATCAGATTACGTTTTTTTATTCCTTTTGTCATGCTGAAGTGTTTGCTTATGCTTACGATCAGAAATAGGGATGCGCGAAGAAAGCAGCAAATCCTCTGCAGAAGATTCCAGACATGCCAGTCGAGCTCGACGCACAGCAAGAGGCATTATGGAGCATGGGTAAGACATGGCCTCTTTAAGATGGTCCACACCAAGACAAGCAGGGCACTGATTATGTCCATCCATGATATCCATCACATGAGGGCATGTAAAACATATAGATGTATCCATACTGACTTCAATACTCACCTAAAAGCAATCCAGCGCTTGTTAACAACACTCAAGTAAGTTTCATGTCCAGCAAGAAACAAACGATGATCTTGCACTCATTAAACCTAGGCAACCAGGGCTTCAGAGTGTATGTGTTTACAAAGGTATACAAACTTACAGACAACCAGAAGTTTGAAACATTTCAGAAGTTTTTGTTTACAGGAGAAAACACTCGTAAACATCACTTCACGATCGCAAGTAGTGAATCCTGGAGAAAACCGCTCACAAACCGGTTTTCTCCGGTCACTAGCGGCACTTCATGGAGAAAACCGCTCGTAATCCAATCCGTAAACATGGTGACGAAACAGTTCGTGGATGTCAACTGAAGCACTCTTCAAAAATGAACTGCACAAAATATCGTCACAATCGATTCCGTCAAGCGAGAATGAAGAAGAGATCGAGTTGACGTGTTCAGGGGTTTTTATAGCTAAAGGCACGTCATGTGTCATGGGGTGACAACTTTCTAATTCGATTTTCTGTCAAAGCGCAAGAGTTTTCCACTAGTGCTTTCAGTACTGCCTCTAGTGGTTTGGAACGAAAAGAAATAGAACTACATGTGGTTCATGTATACTGAAATCGACCCCATTCTGCCAAATTAATGATAAGAATCATCACACATTTTTACATAGATTCAAGCGTGAACAAGTTTCACTTTTCAGAGACATGGGTTCTGATCCCATAGAAACCAGGAAGTAATCCCGTAACATAAACAATGACAAGCACAATTCAGAGGTTGCATTTTCCCTCTAAAATTACCTCCACTGATGCTCAGTTTTACTGTTTGGGTTTGGGGGTAGATTTAATGAAAAATGCATCATTGTATTACATAATTTACAACTAAAAATACAACTCACTTTTTCACCTGGAAACTGGAGCTAACAGGAGCCCATACATTCAACAACACTTCCATTTTCAGCCACTGGGGGCAGTGATTCAAATTTCAGAACCTAAAGACAGATTTCAGCTGAAGAACTTTCGATCTACTATCGCTGAATTCACAGTGTGATCAGTCTGTAGACTAATGAAATATATTACTTGGCAGTAGAGTTGTTTAGTCTGATTATTATGATGAATAACTATAACTATTTACTGAACATTGATGTCTTTTATCACATAATTGTTTGCAGCTGCTTCATAAAAGCCCAAGAACATCCCTTACTGTGGTAAAATCACTGTAACATGTGGCCTCAATTGGCTTATTGCTTTATTTAGCACTTGTGTTACTTTGTTTCTTTGCTATAACAAAACATTTAAATTTACAGGTTGAAATTTTGACTTTTTAAATAATCTCCAACTGTACAGGTGTGTGTGAGAGAGAAACACTGACAGAAGTGTGTTTGTGAGACAAACAATGAGAGAACTGACTGTGTGCTGAAGCATTATACAGTATTCAACACACGCCAAATCCATCAAATACACATACACAGTAATGTAGGTCACAACAATTCATCAGCTCACAGTCAATTATACACTGTTGTGTGTGTGTGTGTGTGTGTGTGTGTGCGTATGTGCGCACGCGTGTGTGCGTGCGTGCATGCGTGCGTGTGTGTGTGTGTGTCGTGTGTGTTATGCCAGTCAATGTGGCCATGTGGTTTCGATTCAGTCGACTGGCTTCACAGCATGTGTATCTCCAAACAATAAAACCTTAAAAACACACACATTTATTTACTTTACCTGTGCTATCTATCTATCTATCTATCTATCTATCTATCTATCTATGTATCTATCTATCTATGTATGTTGAGGCCCTTTGTACTGAGTAAACTACAGAGTTTATCCACATGCAGAACTGTATATTCTGCTATATTGTGGTATCATTGATTTCAGATAAAACCACCCATAAAATGTGTGATTTCTGATTTGTTGGTCTGAAGTGTTGGGCTGACAATCACAGGAAGATGCAGAAGTCGAATGTGCACAAAATGTCCCAGATTACTCTCATTCGTCCTAGTTAACTGATTACACAATGTGATTGCATCATCACACTGTCCATTTCCCCTTCAAACCCTCTGACACATTGCCAGTGTGTGTTTGATTGGACACTCAAAACCACATTCATAATGCATTTAACTTCCTTAATGTGATGTATTTCTGTGAGAAACTGAATTCAGCAATATGACACAAGAGGCTGTGCTATATTGTAAATTTATCCCTTGGTCTATTCGAACACTCAGTACTGATTGTCTGGAATGTGTGAGTTAAAACCTTTTAATGCACAGGTAGTTCCAGTCAGTTTTAATCACATTCTATATTTATGTGTCTACTCTGCTGTCCTCCATAATGAGACATTGAGAGAGTTTTATGTCACTGTTCAAACTACCTCTGGATGTGATGCACATTACATGCCCCACCAGGGACAGAAATATACTGGACCACTGCTACACAACATAAAAGAATGCATATCGCTCTGTCCCTCGAGCAGCTTTGGGACTCTCTGATCACTGTCTGGTTCATTTTCTTCCAACCTACAGGCAGAAACTAAAATCAGCTAAACCTGTAGTTAAGACTGTAAAGAAATGGACAAATGAAGCAGAGCTGGCCTAAAAGCCTGCTTTGACTGCACTGATTGGAGTGTTTCTGAGGCTGCAGACACCAATCTGGATGAGCTCACAGATACTGTGACATCATATATCAGTTTCTGTGAGGATATGTACATTCCTACTTGGACTTATTTAATGTTCAACAACGACAAACTATGGTTTACAGGAAAACTCAGACAGCTAAAATAAAATAAAGGGATAAAATCTTATATAATCATGCCAAAAACACACTTACTAAGGAAATTAAAGTGTCTAAAAGAAGCTACTCTGAGAAGCTGAAAAACAAGATTTCAGCTAACGACCCTGCATCAATGTGGAGAGGCCTGAAAGACATTACTAACTTCGAGACACCATCGCCCAACACTGTAAGGAACCAACATCTGGCTGACAACTTTAATGTGTTTTACTGTAGATTTGAAAAGCCCAGTCTCACTCTGACCTTCACTTCACACAAAACCCAACACCTCCTGCAAACACACCCCCCACACATGGGCTCTGACAGGATGGGCACTTTGGTGTATTTTCTCCAGATAGTAAAAATTGGTGTGTGAGCCTTGCGTGTCCTATCCGGCATCGAGTGTAAGTGACTTGATCCCAACGATAATTAAAAGGGAATACGTGTCTTCTCCCAACAACAGGATTTATTTCCCATAATTTGTTGGTTAAACATTGATCCCATTCTGACTGCCATTTGTTTTTAGTGTATACGTTTAATGTTGGTTTTAGGTCTGTGAATGGAATAGAGCATTTTACTGGTTCTGAGGATAATGCTTCTTTGGCAGCTCTATCTGCTTGTTCATTTCCAGAGATTCCTGAGAGGCCAGGTACCTGACAGAAAATAATACTAAATAATACTAAAATTCTTTGATTCCAGAGATGAAACTTTGTTTAAAATCTTCATGATTGTTGGGTGATCGGTTCTTATAGACTCCAATGCTTCCAGACATGATTTAGAATCAGTTATCATTAAAAATGATTTCTGAGGAACAGTCTCAATGAACTTCAGTTCTAGTAATAAACATTTGCCTCTGCAGTAAAAACTGAACTTTGGTCAGGGATGTGGATGCCTTGACACAGTTGACTTGTTGCAAAGGCTGCTGCCACTTGATTTCCAGATTTGGATCTGTATATATTGGGATATGTTGTGGGAACACTGCTCTTATATCCAGGAATTGTTGGTAAAATTCATTTGAATGAGTTTTTGATTTTTGGTTTTCCCAATGGATTTTGGGCTTTTTGAGATCCCATGGGGGGATTTCGCAAAAATGTGCTCCAGAATGTTTAGATCCACTTTCAGACTCTCCAGATGTGTTTTTACACATAGGCCAAATGGACGAATGTGACTTGGTTTTCTTTCATATAATATTGAATGTTGAGTTGAGAAAACTACTGGATAGGCTGGATTTTCTTTATTTGTTTTCAGTTTGATTACATATTGTAGGGTCAGCTTTAGGTGTCTGATTTCCAAGGAAAGTTCATTGGCTTCCACATATAAACTTTGACTTGGTGATGTTCTGTATGCTCCTAAGGCCAGTCGAATACCTTGGTGGTGAACAGTATCTAGAAGTCGTATATATGATCTCCTGGCTGATCCATAAATGATGCTTCCATAGTCCAACTTTGAGCGAATCAAGGTTCTGTACAGATTCATAAGAGTAGAACTGTCTGCTCCCCATTTGGTTTTGGATACAACCTTTAAAACGTTCATAGCTTTAAAACATTTCTTTTTCAATAATTTAATATGAGGGATAAAATACAGCTTGCTATCACAGTTGATACCAAGGAACCTGTTCTCTTTAACGACTTTAATGGGGACTCTGTCCATAAAAAGCTCTGGTTCATTGTGCAATGAACGGAGCTGACAGAAATGCATACAGACAGTTTTTGTTTGTGAGAACTTCAAACCATTCTGAGTTGACCAGGAGTGCATTTGTTTATCTTCAGTTGGATTTCTCGTGCGATAGTATGCATGTACTTGCTTCTGTAGTAATGCAGATGTCGTCTACATATAAACTACAATGAACATCAGAACCAGTGACTTTCACAATACTGTCTATTTTAATACTAAAGAGAGTTAATGATAGAATACTACCTTGAAAGACCTGCCAACCTTGGGAAAATATTTTGAGTACCACAATAGTTGTAACGCTTAGTTCACAAGCTTTTGCATCATGGCATGGTCTGCAGCAGCTAACGGCAAGTTGTGTTCTACAATGAATGTAGTGAAAAGGGTTTCTGCCCCAAATGGTCTCAAATCGTGTGCTTGTAGGAAGAATTAGTTAATTCTAGGGTCTGAATCTGTAACAGTCACAATTTTTTAATGTTTTTTTCCCCTCCACGTGGTGTTGACAGTCTGCAACACACACACACACACACACACACACACACACACACACACACACACATACTCACACTGGTTTCCATGTTTTATGGGGACTTTCCATAGACATAATGGTTTTTATACTGTACAAACTTTATATTTTATCCCCTAACCCTAACCCTACCACTAAACCTAACCCTCACAGAAACCTTTCTGCATTTTTACATTTTCAAAAAACATAATTTAGTGTGATTTATAAGCTGTTTTCCTCATGGGGACCAACAAAATGTCCACACAACGTCAAATATTTCGGGTTTTACTATCCTTATGGGGACATTTGGTCCCCACAAAGTGATAAATACCCACATACACACACACACACACACACACACACACACACACACACACACACACACACACACACACACACACACAAGCCTTTCTTCATAATTCTAGCTTTGACTGTTGAAGTGATCAGGCAAAACAGTATAATTTGACCTGATTCTAAAATATCACTTGCACTGCTATATTATAATATACAGTGAAAGTCAAAAGTTTCAGTACACTTGCTTAAAACATTTTTTTTTTTCATGATTAATATTTAATTGTATGATATGTGTGCATTACAAACTGGTGCATGATATGGCCATAAGTGAATTGCATTCAATTATTTAATAAAAATTGCTGTCGATTTGCAGTCTCTTGAAATGATTAACATTACGTATTTGTCAATCATCCCCACTTGATATTTTGGGGAACGAACCCAGTGCTATAATTGGTCGAACTCTTCTTCTTCTTTTGCTTTTCGGCAGGCTAGACGCTGCTGCCTCTTGCTGTTAGACTTGAGTACTGCACGAGCACCATTGAACACAAAGGCGTCATAGCTTTTCGTGTAGTTTAAAGTGACAAACCGTACCAGCGTACTTTGATGTCAAAATGCATACCTGCTACGCAAAATGCATACAGGTTGGCAGGTCTGCCTTGAGGTACTCCAAGTTCTTGTTTATGTAGATTGGACAAGGTGTTTGCTATCTTTACTCTAAAAAGTCTGTTCGATAAAAATTTTTCAATGAAGGTTGGCAGGTGAACCCTAAAATTCATTCGATACAGATCCTTTAAAATACCATGTTTCCACGTTGTGTTGTATGCTTTCTCCAGATCAAAGAAGACAGCTACAACATGCTCCTTTCTAATAAAAGCATCACAAATATAGCTTTCAAGACAAATAAGATGATCTGTAGTGCTTCTACCTTTCCTAAAACCACATTGGGCATTACTTATGTGATGTTCAGATTCCAGTACCCAGACCAGGCGATCATTGACCATCCTCTCCATTGATTTACATAAGCAGCTAGTTAAGGCTATAGGGCGATAATTTATGGGATCACTATGGTCTTTTCCTGGCTTTGGAATGAGTATTATTCCTGCTTCATGCCAAGTGGGTGGGATTTTTCCAGATATCCAGATGGAGTTGAAAATTCTAAGGAGCATTTTCAGAAAGAGGTGTGGTAGATTCTTTAAGAATTGATAGTGGGCTCGATTATTTGGAGTCAACGGAAAGGGAATTATCTGCTAATCTGCCCGCATCCAAAACAGACTTGGAAAACATTTTGGAAAAACTGGAATATCTTGAAAATATGAACCGAAGGAATAACATGAATTGTCGGAATTCCTGAGTATGAAGAAGGCAGAGATATGGTGAAATTCCTGGATGAGCTCTTCCCGAGTCTGCTCGACATAACAGGCCATAAACTGGAAATTGAGCGAGCTCACAGAGTCCCGGCTCGCAGATCTGCTGAGGGAGACAGGCCCCGATCAATCCTGGCCAAATTTCTTAGATCATCCAATAAAGATCTCATGTTGCGCCAGGCGAGGAGCAAAGGAAAGCTTTCTTGGAAGAATCACAATATTTTCTTGTTCCCGGACTTTGCGAATTCGACAAGAGAGAAACGCGATCAGTTCAAGGAATGTAAGAAACTTCTACATCAACGGAAGATCGCTTTTGCATTGTTTCCGGCCAAACTGAGAATAGAAACGAAGGATGGTCGCAAAGTATTTACATGTCCAAAACAGGCACTCTCCTTCAGAAATACATTGGATTGTAAGCCATTTGATATTTCTTATATTAGTGGACTGACTTGCTGTTCAGTGACTCGATTTTCTGAGGAAGCTGGGCGCAATTTTTTTGTTTCTTTTTGCGTTGGCTCCGCCTAGCGGCTGGAGTTTGTTTTGTAGAATGACACTTCCTTCAAGAAACATTTGCATTGACATAAGAACATTTTTTACACTGAAGTTCCCGGCCAGATTGAGAATGCACACTATGAATGACCGCAAAATATCTACATGCTCACATAAAGGACGTCTTTTATAAAGTCGACGGACTGAGTATGTCATGGTTTATTTTTTAAATTTATTTATTTTTACGCGGCCTCCGAGTGAATTTGACTCGTTCAAAACACACTTGATTATCTGAGGAACTGGGATGCCTGTTTTGTATCTTTTCATGCGGGTTCCGCCTAGTGGCTGGAGTTTGTTTTGTGGAATAACACTTCTTCGGGACAGTTGTGGATGGATCTGTTCGTTTTTTGTGCTTATGCCTCCTGTTGGCTGGAGTTAGTTTTTGTGGAATATTTTTAAGGGACATTAGAATGATTACGTCATCTGCTGCACTCATAACAGCCGGCTAACTGAACAATTGTTTATCTGTCCGAGGAAACTGAACAGCTTTATATCAGCTGGAATTGGTTTTGTGGAGGAACACACCTTCAAGACAGTTCTGTGAATGAATCTACACGTTCCTTGTAAAACAAACCCCAGCCAACAGGCAGAATAAACAAAGTATTTTCTGTTATGTAATTTTGCCTCACAAAATTGGCGCTGTCTTGCACGGGGTTAATGCGCACATTTTTCTTTTTTCTGTTTGTTTTGTTTGGGGGGAAGTTCGGGGTTTGATTGTTGCACTAATGGGGAATGTGGTCAGTATAATATTGTTTTTGACACACAATTTATATTTTTTATTATATCAAAATGTCAAATGTTAGTATAAGTGGGTTATCTCTCTCCACATGGAATGTGAATGGGTTGGGGCACCTCGTAAAAAGAAGGAAGGTTATTTATTTTCTTAAGCGTAAGAAATATATTTTGTTTCATCAAGAAATGCACCTTTCTCCGCAGGAAGCTGAAAAATATGGGAAGATATGGGGTGGACATGTTTTCTTTAGTGCTGGCTCAAGTAAGAGTAGGGGAGTCATTATACTGATAAATAAACATCTACAATTCAAATGTCTCAAACAGATTAAAGATAAATTAGGAAGAGTTATTATTGTTTTAGCTGAAATTAAGGGGCAAAGTCTGATTTTGGCTAATATCTACGCACCTAATGCTGATGATCAGAGCTTTTTTATAGATCCTGAAGGGATGTTGCAAGCCGCTGGCACCCCTCATGATATAATATTGGGAGGAGACTTTAATCGTTTGATGGACTCAGTCCTTGATCATAGTGAAGCAAAAGTGTGTAAGCCCCCTAGAACAACACTGATGTTTCACAGGATGTGTAAAAAATCTTGGTCTTACAGATATTTGGAGACTTTTGAACCCATCTGGGAGGGACTATACATCAGTCCATAAGATTTATTCTAGAATAGATTTTTTTATATATATATATCTAAATCTCTCATTTCATCTGTTGTTGACTGCTCAATTGGAAACATTTTAGTCTGAGATCACGCCCTGGTGAGTTTAGAGATGTTGCCACATACGGAGAAAAATAAATCATATAGTTGGCACTATAATGTATCCCTTTTGCAAAATCCTGAATTCCAACAAATGTTAAAGACTGAAATCAATGTCTATATGGAGACCAATTGGTCCTCAGTATCCTCTGTGGGCATGGCTTGGGAGACACTTAAGGCTCCAATGCACGAGAACTCGTGGAGTTGGAAGAGAATATTAAAAGTGCCGAGGCAGAGCTGAAACACCGAATGTTATCTTATGGCCTCAGGGAATTGACTTATTTGAAATACAGATATAATACTATTTTGTGACGGAAGGTGGAGTTTTGGTTATTCGGGGCAAGACAGTCATACTTTGAGTCAGGTGACAAAGCAGGAAAACTTCTGGCTGGATATATAAAACAGAGAGAGTCTTTTTCTACCATTCCCTCAGTGAAATCTGTTGGTGGTGAAATATTTACTTCAGCCATTGATATTAATAATGCTTTTAAAGTATTCTATCTTGATCTTTATAGTTCCACGTCTTCGTCTACCGATGAAGATATTAGGAACTTTGTGGAACCATTAGATCTCCCTAAATTGATGAAAAAATTCTCTTGATTCTGAGATAACCTTGCAGGAGCTTGACGAGGTAATTAAGGCCTTACCTACAGGCAAGGCTCCGGGGCCAGATGGTTTTGGTGCTGAATTGTTTAGATCTTATGCTACAGAACTGGCTCCACTTTTGTTAGAACTTTATACGGAATCATTAAAGAATGGAAAGCTTCCGCAAACCATGACACAAGCCTGGATCAGTCTTATTCTTAAAAAGGACAAAGATCCAAGCGAGTGTAAAAGTTATCGTCCAATTTCCCTGATCCAGCTAGATGTAAAAATATTGGCAAAAATTCTGGCTAATAGATTAAACAAAGTTATGACATACACTATATTGCCAAAAGTATTCGCTCACCTGCCTTTAGACGCATATGAACTTAAGTGACATCCCATTCTTAATCCATAGGGTTTAATATGACGTCAGCCCACCCTTTGCAGCTATAACAGCTTCAACTATTCTGGGAAGGCTTTCCACAAGGTTTAGGAGTGTGTTTATGGGAATTTTTGACCATTCTTCCAGAAGCGCATTTGTGAGGTCAGACACTGATGTTGGACGAGAAGGCCTGGCTCACAGTCTTTGCTCAAATTCATCCCAAAGGTGCTCTATCGGGTTGAGGTCAGGACTCTGTGCAGGCCAGTCAAGTTCTTCCACACCAAACTCGCTCATCCATGTCTTTATGGACCTTGCTTTGTGGATTGGTGTGCAGTCATGTTGGAACAGGAAGGGGCCATCCCCAAACTGTTCCCACAAAGTTGGGAGCATGGAATTGTCCAAAATCTCTTGGTATGCTGAAGCATTCAGAGTTCCTTTCACTGGAACTAAGGGGCCAAGCCCAGCTCCTGAAAAACAACCCCACACGATAATCCCCCCTCCACCAAACTTCACAGTTGGTACAATGCAGTCAGACAAGTACCGTTCTCCTGGCAACCGCCAAACCCAGACTCGTCCATCAGATTGCCAGATGGAGAAGAGTGATTCATCACTCCAGAGAACGCGTCTCCACTGCTCTAGAGTCCAGTGGCGGCATGCTTTACACCACTGCATCCGACGCTTTGCATTGCACTTGGTGATGTATGGCTTGGATGCAGCTGCTCGGCCATGGAAACCCATTCCATGAACCTCTCTACGCACTGTTCTTGAGCTAATCTGAAGGCCACGTGAACTTTGGAGGTCTGTAGCGATTGACTCTGCAGAAAGTTGGCGACCTCTGCGCACTATGCGCCTCAGCATCCGCTGACCCCGCTCTGTCATTTTACGTGGCCTACCACTTCGTGGCTGAGTTGCTGTCATTCCCAATCGCTTTCACTTTGTTATAATACCACTGACAGTTGACTGTGGAATATTTAGTAGCGAGGAAATTTCACGACTGGACTTGTTGCACAGGTGGCATCCTATCACAGTACCAGTACTCCTGAGAGTGGCCCATTCTTTCACAAATGTTTGTAGAAGCAGTCTGCATGCCTAGGTGCTTCATTTTATACACCTGTGGCCATGGAAGTGATTGGAACACCTGAATTCAATTATTTGGATGGGTGAGCGAATACTTTTGGCAATATAGTGTATCTTATACATATAGATCAGGTGGGGCTTATTAGGGGCCACAGCTCTTCTGACAACATTAGGCATTTCATCAATATCATGTGGTCAGTGGCGAATGACCAGTCACTGCCATCTCACTTGATGCCGAAAAGGCGTTTAATATGGTAGAATGGGATTATCTTTTTAAGATTTTGGAAATGTATGGGTTCGGGAGTACATTTATTGGTTAGATTAAGTTACTTTATAGACACCCTGTAGCAGCGGTACAAACAAACTGATTAATTTCAGATTATTTTACTCTGAATAGGGGCACTCGGCAGGGTTGTCCTCTTTCCCCATTATTGTTCTGTCTTGCCCTGGAACCATTAGCAGCCACGATAAGAAAGGAGGATGAATTTCCATTTCCACATAAGCTTCTGCTTTACATGGATGATATTTTATTATTCATCTCTGACCCTACTAGATCTATGCCTTGCCTCCACAGAATTATTAATTCCTTTTCCAAGTTCTCAGGATACAAAGTCAATTGGTCTAAATCCGAAGCTTTGGCTCTGACAGCGTACTGTCCCGTGACAGCCTTTCAGCCAGGTGCCTTCCAGTGGCCCAAACAGGGCATTAAGTATTTGGGTATTTTATTCGCAGCAAATTTGTCTGATTTAGTTAAAGTTAATTTTAACCCTTTAATAAAAAGGTTTTCGAGCGATGTGGACAGGTGGGCTTCATTACATTTATCGATGATAGGGAAGGTTAATGTTATTAAAATGAATTGTATTCCAAAATTCAACTACCTGTTACAATCTTTCCCTATAGATGTCCCCCTCTCTTATTTCAAGCAATTTGATAGCATAGCGAAGTCCTTCATTTGGAATGGTAAGCCTCCCAGACTACATTTCAATAAATTACATAGGCCGATTGACAAGGTGGACTAGGCCTACCCAAGATTTTGTTTTATTATTACACATTTGGTCTCAGACATTTGGCCCATTAGTCGCTTCCACCTGAGAGAGCCCCTCCCTGGTTTTCTATTGAACAGGAAGTCCTTGCCCCTATTTCGCCACTGCAGAGCCTTTCTATCAAACTAATCGGAGAAATTAAATCACACCCCGTTATTTCACATTTGCATTTGTGATTTGGACAAGAGTGGCCAAAGTGTTTAATTCGGACATTTATTTAAATTTTGCCTCAAGCATATGGCTGAACCCCAAATTATGTATCAACAAGTCCCCTTTCTGTTGGTCAGAGTGGATTGTGAGGGGGTTACTATGCTCGGTGACCTGTATGAGAGTGGAGTGTTGAGATATTTTGAGAATTTGGGTCATCATTTTGGAATTCCCAGATCTCAGTTTTTTAGGTATTTACAGCTGCGCCACCTGCTCTGTACTGTTTTTGGGAGTAGCACACACCCCCCTAAAGCAGCAGATGCTTTGGGAGAGGTGGTTACTGCTTTTGGAAAAGGTCATGAGGCATCAGTGTATTACTCCCTGTTAATTCAGAGTCTGGGGGACGGAGCTTCAACTTCTCTGAAGAGATTATGGGAGAAAGATTTAAACTTGGTATTGGAGGGAGTGTGGGCTAGGATTCTAAAAAATGTCAAGTCTGTATCTAGAGATGCAAGGGTTCGCCTTATTCAGTTCAAGATTTTAGATAGATTCTATTGGACCCCCTCTAGACTGTATAGGCTTGGTTTTAAAGACACACCTACCTGCTGGCGATGCCAATCAGAGGATGGAGATATAACCCATGTTTTTGGGGGTGCGTTAAGATCCAAGGGTTTTGGTTGAGAATTCAGAATTTTGTATGTGATGTCTTGGGCACTCAGGTTTCGTTTTGCCCCAGACTCTGTATTTTGGGAGATGGGGCAGAAATCAATGTGGAGAATAAACATGTGTAGGATTGGGTCCTAACCTGTGTTATGGTCACCAGGCAGGTGATTTTGAGGGGTTGGAAGTCGGTTGGAGCACCCCCATTTCATGAGTGGTGCTTGGAGATGGGGAGAGTGGCAGCCTTAGAAGAGAGGACTTATAGAAGACTAGGGAATCCAGATTTGTTTGTAAGAAAATGGGGGGATATTTAGCATTCTTGGAGGGTTCTCAGGTGGAATAGTGGAGACAGAGGGGTAATGGTCAGTGTGTGTGTTTTTTACATTTATTATTATTATTATTATTTTCTCTTTTTTCCTCTTTTAGTTGTTTGGTTTTTGTTTTTGTATTATTTTATATGTGTTCATCTGAGACCACAGGGATGTTTGTTGAGGTTTGGGGTGGGGTGGGGTTGGGGAGGAGGAGGGGTGGTAGTGGGTGTTAAAAGTTTATTTTGTGTATTTATAATTATGTTTTGTTTTTCTGTGTTTAATAAAAATGTTAATCATAAAAAAATGATATTAAATAGGTTTTAACCCTCCTTTTGTCCTTCGGGTCATTTTTTACCCATGTTGAAAACCATTAAAAATGCAAAAATTCTTGATTAGTGTTCAATGGCTCTAATGAACGGAAATCTGTTTTATTGTGGTCCTAAATTGTATAAGGATTGGGAAACATGATATAAAGAATGTTACTGAAGTAACATGATTTTTAAAGAATTAAAAAAAAGTTTTCAAAAAAAAAAAAAAAATGATAGTGGACTTTATCTGGTCCAACAGCTGTGTCGTGGGATTTTTTTATAACTCGTTGTAGCGCTTCCATGGAGAAGGGTTGGTTGTAGGGCTCTGCATTGCTAGCCTTTTTTTTTTTTGTTGAGCATGAAATATTCGAAAAGCGGGAAGACAGTTCTCAATAGATGAATTGCTTTTGAAAGTTCTTGCTAAAATGTTTGCAATTTCTTGTTTTGATGTCGGGAGTGTACCCCATCTTCATACAGATCTTCAACAGATCACTGTAGTAGTGTGAAGTTCCCTGCTGCTTCAAACGCTCCACTATCATCCCTGTCCCAAGGAAACCCAAGATCAAAGGACTTAATGACTACAGACCCATCGGTCAGACGTCTGTGGTCACGACGTCATTTGAGAAACTGGTGTTGTCCCACTTGAAGGACATCACTGGACCCTTCCTAGATCCCCTTCAATTTGCTTATAGAGCAAACAGGTCTGTGGATGATGTAGTCAACGTGGGATTACATCAAATACTGCAACATCTGGGATATATGAAAGGATCCTTTTTGTGGATTTCAGTTCGGCTTTCAACACCATCATCTCATCTCCCCTCTGGAATAAATTAACCCAGCTCTCTGTTCCCACATCTATCTGCCAGTGGATCACCAGCTTTCTGATGGACAGGCAGCAGCTAGTGAGGCTGGGTAAATTCACTTCCAGCACATGTACTATCAGCACTGGTGCACCACAGGGATGTGTGCTCTTCCCACTACTCTTCTTCCTGTATACAAATGACTGCACTGCCAAGGACCCCTCTGTCAAGCTCCTGAAGTTTGCAGACGTCACTACTGTCATCGGCCTCATCCAAGATGATGATGACTCTGCATACAGAAGGGAGGTTGAACGGCTGGCTCACTGGTGCAGTTGTAACAACCTGGAGCTCAACACACTCAAAACAGTGGAGATGATTGTGGACTTTAGAAGGAACACCCCAACATTGACCACTCACCATTCTAAACAGCACTGTGGCAGCAGTGGAGTCATTCAGGTTCCTGGCTACTACCATCTCACAGGACCTGAAGTGGGAGACTCACATTGTTCTACTCAGCAGTCATTGAGACTGTCCTCTGCACTTCAATAACTGTCTGATTTGGTTCAGCTATGAAATCGGACATCAGAAGACTTCAAAGGACAGTTCGGACTGCTGAGCACTATTGGTTGCCCCTTGCCCTCCCTTCAAGAACAGTACACTTCCAGAGTGAGGAAAAGGGCTGGTAAAATCACTCTGGACCCAACTCACCCAGCCCACTACCTTTTTGAACTGTTGCCTTCTGGCCACGCTACAGAGCACTGAGCACCAGAACAGTCAGGCACAAGAACAGTTTTTTTTCCCTCAGGCTATCATCTCATCAACAGTTAAAAACTATACTATAATTATGTGCAATACACAGCCTAGTCAATTATATTATTTAACATATCCTACCACTTCTGCATTACATTCCCTTGCACTGTATATAACAGATTTGTTTTTGTGCATACAATATATATATATATTTGACTTTTTGTGTATTTCTATATATACTTATATTTCTATTCACTTTTTATTTTTATTCTATTTTTTTATTGTCTCTGTCTTGTTGTTGTATTGTTTGTGCACTGGAAGCTTCTGTCACCAAGAAAAAATTCCTTGTATGTGGAAGCATACTTGGCAATAAAGCTCATTCTGATTCTGATTCTGAATATAGTGTATCAAGTCTGATGAGTCTCAGAGTTGGGATTAACCATCACATCACATCACAACACAACATCACATCACATCACAACACAACATCAACAAGTCATGCAATGCCATCTTTAAATCAACTGTGATGTGCTTCAGTAAACACAGAAAAGACACCAGTTATCATCAGCCCCGTATTACTGAGTCTGACCTGAAGATAATTAGAAATGCACCTGAACTTTCCTCTTACACACTCATAAGACTTGTCAGGAAAGTATGGTTTGAGGTTCAGCTATGTTTTTCACGGAGGTGTAGAGAAGAAAACCGCCAATCAAAGGTGTCTTTCGCTGTCCGGCAAGACGTGGCAAGATGATTTAATTGTAATATGATAAACATCATCTACTATTGCTGCGCTGCTCAGCACACACCCACTAGAGGGCAATGCACAATCAGGGTTGGGAGGGTTACTTTTGAAATGTATTCCACTACAGATTACAGAATACATGTTGTAAAATGTCATTTGTAACGTATTCCGTTAGATTACTCGAGATCAGTAACGTATTCTAAATACTTTGGATTACTTCTTCAGCACTGGTAGATTTTTTCACTTGTTTTGACTATAAAAATTCTGCCAGTACAGTAAGACAAAATACACCTGTTAAAAATACATTCTCTGAAAAACCCAAATATCTTATGCAGTGTTGTTTCTAAAACAAGATGAATCAAATTGATCTTGTTTTAAGGATTTTTAGATATTTTTATAGGAAAACAATACAAAAATTATTATCAAGAATATGATTTTTGCCCTAATATCAAAGGTCTTACTAGAAAAAAAGAAATTGTGATCTAACGTGAATTTTCTTGATAAAAAAAATATGATCGTGCCTGGTAAGATGTGCATGTAAAATGGCTAGAAATAGCATTTTAGCATAGCGTAAAGCTGACAATTTACACAAGGTTTATTTCTATTTCTTCTGCTCCAAACTTACTTCAAACTTACTTCTCTGTCTGCTTGTATGAATGTAACACATCATAAGAAAGTATTTCACCGCTGTTCAAATGCACTTTAGATCGCATCATTTATATGTATAAATATTTTCCATCTGAAAGGACTAAATATTAAATGAAACAAATGACAATAAAATGCAAAGTATTCTCTTCAGTAATCTAAATACTTTTTGAATGTAACTGTACTCTAATTATCAATGATATAAATTGTAACTGTAGTGGAATACAGTTACTTATATTTTGTATTTTAAATACGTAATCCTGTTACATGTATTCCGTTGCTCCCCAACCCTGCACACGATCACACATCACTGACTGAAGCGCTGAATGAAAGCTGTTTTATAAAACACAGCCTTTTACGGTTTAGTTATCGGGAAAGGCCATTTCATGCTTTAATTCTTAATTTAATCAATCGTGCAGCATTAATGGATACCATACTAATGTCTCAGAGGTCAAAGTCTGCAGGTTTCAAAGCATTTTGGATGGTTTTCCCCTCATCATGTACTGTAAGTGCCATGGTCCCACTTTATATTAGGTGTCTTTAACTACTGTGTACTAACATTAAAATACATACAATACAATGTACTTATTGTGTAACTACATGTTGTTCTGCAGAATTCTCACAAGATTCACATTTGCTTCTACTGAGGTTGAGGTACTAACCATAATTATTTAAGGATTAGGGTTTAGATTTGGTTAGGTTTTAGGGTAAGGGTTGGGGTAGGGTTAGGTTTAGAGTTAGAGGTAAGGTTAACAGTGTAACTACAGATTAGGGTTAGGGTTATTTATTGCAGGTACTTTAAATGTTAGTATGAAGAAACAACACATATGCACATAATAATTACATTGTATCAAATGCTTAAGTACATAGTAGTTAAAGACACATAATATAAAGTGGGTCCAGTGCCACTTTCACAACTGTCATGTCCGCAACGCTGGTTTTTCCTCATGCATGTGAAAATGACAATGGATACAAAAAATGATATTACATGTCTTATGAGTGCCAACCCTTCTACGTTATACGGCTATTATTATTTCTGGATTGTGTTTTTACGGCGCGTGTGGTCTCTTTTTTATTTAATTAATTCAAATAATTAATCTCTGTGTCTGATTTAGAACAGGCAGAACTCTTGATCTAATGACCTGTAGATAAAGTTAACAGTTTTTTATTCTTCCATCAGAATTTGCTCTGCAAAAATCAATGACAGCTGTAACAAATCAATGCTGGCATGTGAACATAGTATAAGCGAGATAATCCATGAAGAACCACCTGATGCAAAGCACAACTTCTGACTGGTTTAATGACACCTAACCGTGGATTATCCCTAACATATTCCCTGCTAAAGGCTGTATTCAGGCATGATGCACAAAATATTATAATGTATTTCTGCTTTTATTAAATAGTCCAAGATCATAACTGGATGCTACTCATTTAATTACATGTGCAACATACAGTAATGTATGTTTTACAATATAATTGATCTTATCCATTGGATTTCATTGGATCACATGGTCACTCAGATTGATATGATTGATTAATGTTACTTTTCTCTACCCACACAGCCTTGTTGACATCAGTTGAAAACAGTGTCAGAAATGAATGGGGGCTTGGGGCAAAAAAAACCAAAAAACAAAACATATTCATTTGGCATGAAGGACTTGATAACAGTTTTGTTTAATAAGCTCCTCATTCCAAATCTGGAGAAATGCTGTTATCTGCTTCTCTTTGTCGTTGCATTATATTAGCTTTGAAGGCTACCATATGTAAACTTAATAGCCAAAACATTTGGAAATATGTGAATGAGAAAAAAGGGATTCCGGAATATGTTTCAGTCACAATGCACATTATGTAGACATTATTGAAACATGTCTGCTGGCATTATAACTTAAATATTCCCAAATGAATTGATATTGAATCTAATAAAATTGGAATCAATATGAATAAAATTAAAATGGGAAATCAAAGCCATTAACCAGCCCTACAAACATTAGTTGATGTTAATTGACATTATTCAAATTAAAATTATTGATTAAATTAAAGTATTTGACATCAATGTATGACACAAAGCCATTTTAAAAGTTATTAAAAAAATGCCCTAACAAAGGGGGGAAAAAATGCCCCTGTAAATCAAATATTGCCCCCTAATGGAAAAGTTCATTTTTGACCCTGGTTGAAAAGGAAAGTCATTTGTATATTTGAGCAAGTTATTCTATTTGGATGAAAGATTTCAAAGCAAATATTTATTTGTAAAATAAATTTATATTCTGTAAAACAATATGCACTGATGAATCACACACACAATAAGACCAGGAACATTTAACTAGTAAAGTCCAATTTGATTTCTGTTTCTGATGTCTTATGTCTCTTTCCGCCTGTGTTTGAGTGTGTGTTAATGCAGGGCTTGGGATATATTACCGTTTCTGCCATATATGAGCTCTGTAAAAGCATTTCATTAGTCTAATTCTGATACACAGCCATCAATCCACTCTAAATCTAATCACACACACACACACACACACACACACACACATACACACACACACACACACACACTGAAGCACTCGTATGGACAAAGAGCCACATATGTAACTAGTGCACAAACAGAGGTATTTCTATAAAGGCTCTCTTTTAGACATGGACAGAGACATTAGACTCCAGAATGAGATCAATAAGAGATTAAAAAAAAGATCACTGCACAGCGAGAGAGACAGTGAGGGTCATGTGTCTGATGCAGTGTATAACACCTGATTAATTGTGCCTTCGCACACTGCAAATATAATTTTCTTAATCAGTGTTTCTGTCTTGTTTGACAGTAAAAAATATCTAAAACAAAATACATGTAGTTGAGAAGCAAGATTGTATAAGATATTAAGGGCTGTTTTCAGAGAATACTGTATGTGGAGAAGCAGTGGAGAGGAGCAATGTGTAAGTCGGACAAATGTTTGTGAAATATATTGAAAAAAGTAAGGACGTGAGACTTTGCATATAAAGTATGGCATCAACTCACAATCTTTATCAAAAAGTAACACAGCAATATTTTTTGAAAAGTCCGCCGAACTCGAGGAAAGTGTTTCTATCTTTCCAATGTTATTTTCATGATTTCTACAAGTTGTAAAATGGAAAAATAAAAGCAATATTTTAGAAAAGAACAAAAACTGGAAATATGTTATGTGGGCCCTAATGTATTGGAAAATATCCATGAATAAATTTTCAAAGGTACCTGTATATATTTTTAGGGTTAAGATTTAAATTGAGGCACTTTAAATTGACTGCCACTGTACTGAAAGACATATGCAATATCATATTTTTTATTCAGCAGAAGAAAGAGAACTCCATTTTCAAGTTGTCTAACATCATTGTTTTCTAAGGTATGTGGTACCAGAAAGCGTTTTCTATGGAGGAAAACAAGTTTGAGTGTGGACGTAAATGTAGCCAAACGAAAACAGATAAGTGTGGATGTGGCAAAAGTCATATGGGTTTGGAACAACATTAGGGTGGGTAAATGATGACAGAATTTTAATGGACCCACTTAAGTACAACTACTATGTACTTAAGCATTTGTTACAATGTACTTATTATGTACATACATGTTGTTGCATTGTACTTACATTTAAAGTACCTGCATCAAATTAAATCTGTAGTTACACTGTTAACTTTACCTCTAACCCTAAAGCTAACCCTACCCAATCCTTACCCTAAACCCTAACCCTAATCTAAACCCTAACCCTAATTGTTAACCTACTCGTACCTCAACCTCAGTAGCAGCAAATGTGAATCTTCTGAGAATTTATTAGAACAACATAAAGTTACACAATAAATACATTGTATTGTGTGTGTTTTAATGTTAGGACATAGTAGTTAAAGACACCTAATATACAGTTGTAGTCAGAAGTGTACATACACTTAAGCTGAAGTCATTAAAACTAATTTTTTTAACCACTCCACAGATTTAATATTAGCAAACTATAGTTTTGGCAAGTCGTTTACATCTTCTTTGTGCATGGTATGAGTAATTTTTCCAACAATTGTTTACAGACAGAATGTTTCACTTTTAATTGACTATATCACAATTCCAGTGGGTCAGAAGTTTACATACACTAAGTTAACTGTGCCTTTAAGCAGCTTGGAAAATTCCAGAAAATTATGTCAAGCCTTTAGAAAATAAGCCAATTAGCTTCTGATAGGAGGTGTACTGAACTGGAGGTGTACCTGTGGATGTATTTTAAGGCCTACCTTCAAACTCAGTGCCTCTTTGCTTGACATCATGGGAAAATCAAAAGAAATCAGCTAAGACCTCAGAAAAAAATTGTGGACCTCCACAAGTCTGGTTCATCCTTGGGGGAAATTTCCAATTGCCTGAAGGTACCACGTTCATCTGTACAAACAATAGTACGCAAGAACAAACACCATGGGACCATGCAGTCATCATACCGCTCAGGAAGGAGATGCATTCTGTCTCCTAGAGTTGAACGTAGTTTGGTGTGAAAAGTGTAAATCAATCCCAGAACAACAGCAAAGGACCTTGTGAAGATGCTGGAGGAAACAGGTAGACGAGTATCTATATCCACAGTAAAACGAGTCCTATATCGACATAACCTGAAAGGCTGCTCAGCAAGGAAGAAGCCACTGCTCTAAAACTGCCATAAAAAAGCCAGACTACAGTTTGCAAGTGCACATGGGGACAAAGATCTTATTTTTTGGAGAAATGTCCTCAGGTCTAATAAAACAAAAATTGAACTGTTTGGCTATAATGACCATTATTATGTTTGGAGGAAAAAGGGTGAGACTTGCAAGCCGAAGAACACTATCCCAACCGTGAAGCATGGGGGTGGCAGCATCGTGTTGTGGAGGTGCTTTGCTGCAGGAGGGACTGGTGCACTTCACAAAATAGATAGCATCATGAGGAAGGAAAATTATGTAGATATATTGAAGCAACATCTCAAGAAATCAGCCAGGAAGTTAAAGCTCGGTCACAAATGGGTCTTCCAAATGGACAATGACCCCAAGCATACCTCCAACATTGTGGCAAAATGGCTTAAGGACAACAAAGTCAAGGTATTGGATTGGCCATCACAAAGCCCTGACCTCAATCCAATAGAAAATTTGTGGGCAGAACTGAAAAGCATGCACGAGCAAGGAGGCCACCAAACCTGACTCAGTTACACCAATTCTGTCTGGAGGAATGGGCCAAAATTCCAGCAACTTATTGTGAGAAGCTTGTGGAAGGCTACCCATAATGTTTGACCCAAGTTAAACAATTTAAAGGCAATGCTACCAAATACTAACAAAGTGTATGTAAACTTCTGATCCACTGGGAATGTGATGAAAGAAATAAAAGCTGAAATAAATCATACTCTCTACTATTATTCTGACATTTCACATTCTTAAAATAAAGTAGTGATCCTAACTGACCTAAGACAGGGAATGTTTTCTATGATTAAATGTCAGGAATTGTGAAAAACTGAGTTTAAATGAATTTGGCTGTATGTGTATGTAAACTTCTGACTTCAACTGTAAAGTGGGACCATTTTAATATTAATTTGGGTGAACTATGCCTTTAAATCAGTTTCCTTTGGAGGTGCTTTCATATGAAAATGCTGACTCTGAAGGCATTGACTGAGTGGGCAGGGCCCCGTTTCCCAATAACGACTGATCTTAGTTGTTAAGAGCTAACACTTTACAGATGTTCATTATTTTTTATGCGTTTCCCAAAATTGCACGCAATATAAATGTGCGAGGACCCGCTTTAAGTGCTACTTCAGAGAGTTGCTGTTCCTTTGTGAGGTGTTGAAATGTAACCGTATAGTTCTGCTCGTTATTGTATTTGTACGTAAATTAACATTTGTTAATTACCTCACTTGAAATGTTTATACATATTTAACCTAATTAATTATGTCATTAGGCTACATATTGTTTTGCAATAATTTTGTGTAGAGCGATCTATTTATTTTACACAATCACTGCTTCATTCATCAGGTGTGCATTTTTAATATTTCGGTTTCACAAATTGCTGTTGGTTGAGATTAAAGTTTCCAGGATCAGTGAAGACAGCGGAGATGCTGTGTATGGTCCTGCTAATGACAAGCATTAATTCAATATAATGAGGTTCACAGTGTTACTGCAGAGCGCAAAATAAGGAGACACATGGAAGCTGCACTTTAGGGACATTCACCAATCAAAGGGAGGACTGCTCTTTACTCCCAAAAGTGATAATGGTAGCAGCAATGCTACACAAGATGTGCGGTACTACAAAACACGTGGTGCAGGCAAGAGCGCCCTTGGGTGCCAGAGAGGAAGAGGAGACGAGGATGAGGAGCCAGATGATTTTCATGCACTGCAGCAAGTTATTGACTTTTTTCCTTCTCTCTCTGACATATGTATAATGATATTAAATGAGCATAAAGTGTAGCTATAGGTATTTAAATTGTATAATGTGTAATTTTGCTTTTGTCCTGCAGGTGTCTGCATAAGTCTGTGTCCTTACGATGTTCTGAGCACTCATAAATCTACGAGCATTTTCAAGTACTATTTAGGTTATGATGGCTTTGGGAAATGGGCCGCAAAACTAATGAATCATAAGATGTATTCTATAATCTACTTAAGTTACGATGCTTTTGGGAAAAGAGGCCCAGTTCGATAAAGTTAATGCACATAAACTTTTAAATTAAATAAATAAAATTTAATAAAAAATGAAACAATTTGCATATGTGATTTTTTTTTTTGTGTGTGTGTTTATTTTTATTTTTAAATTTTTTTTTATTATATTTGAGACATCAGGCATTGAGTCATTTTGTAAACATATATATCTTAGTGAAATTATATATTTTTGTGTTGTTTAATTCATTTAATTTAATAATCAAAATTCTTTTTTATTATTATTATAGTGGCCATATACATGATGAAATGCAATTCAATGATGTTTGAGAGCTATCATTCAAATACATTTTTAAATGACTGATTTTTCTATATAATAATGTACAAAAAATTAAGCAAGCATAAATTGTTTCAATCCAGTTAATATTCGTTTTGAAATATCAGTAACAATATAAATGGGGGATTCTCACAAAACCTGTCAAGAAAGTGTCCTGGCCTTATTTAACCCCAAAACAACATGAAAAAAGTATTAAATTATATGTTGCATAAAGAAAATGAAGCCAACATTTAGGACCATTAAGATTTTTTGCATTATGACATTATTTTCAGGGCACTTAAACACATTTTACACTCCAATTCTCATTCTCATAACGTAATGTGTCCAGATACTTTTATTATTCCCATTGTCTTCAATAATGATTCTCAAAAATATATGGTTCTAAATGTAATAAAATTTGATCCTTTACCATTTTACCACGTGCTTCGTGTTTTTCCGCTTTTCTGCTGTTTCAACTACATGTATTTTACCGTGTGCATCAGTTTTCTTTCTTTTTTCTTTTCTTTTTTCTCCACTTGTCTACATCTCGCATCTCGACTGCATGCATTCATTTTCTCCACTGTGTTTTACACTGATTATTGCATCATTCTCAAACCTCTGCTGATCAGGAACCCCATCGAACTCCATTGATCTCAAACATTCGCCGCTCAAGAACAACCATAACAACAACAACAAACAACTGCGGTTAGTCATGGCATCCGCTCATGTTATTTCTTCCTGCATTGCATGCCACATGTTTACTATAGCTTCTTCCCTCACCAGTGAGGGATTTACATGTGATAAATGTAAGGAAATAGTCAGGCTGACGGAGAAGGTTAATGAGTTAAAGACACGCATCCTACAGTGGAGGGAAGGATGTGCTCTCCTCTCTAGTAATTTGGCTCATAGTCTTAATAGTGAAAGTATTTGACTAACTGGGGTCCAGGTCAGGAAGCAGACAAACTGGCTAATCCGAATGTCTGCTAGCTGCCTTGAGACGTCATGCAGCTCACAAAAACTACAACACATAGAGACTGTATCACCTAGATATCACATAGAGACTGTGTCTGTTACCCGAACTACCAAACACAAACCCCTCACTAAATAATTTAGAAAAAATGTGATTAAGGTTAAACTTGAATTTTTTTTTTTTTTAAGTTAAACATCATATAAAGGTAGGGCTAATAAACATTAGATCTCTTTCAACCAAAGCACTAGTTGTAAATTAAATTATTACAGATCATAGTTTGGATGTGTTTGACTGAAACCTGACTTAAACTGGATTAGTTTAAATGAATCTACTCCCCCAGGTTATTGTTATATACATGAGCATCGTCTGAAGGGTCGAGGAGGAGGTGTTGCTACAATTTACAGTGACGTTTTAGGTGTTACTCAGAGGACATGACATACGTTTAAGTCTTTTGAACTAATAATGCTTAATGTGACACCGTCAGATATAAATATACAGTGGTGTGAAAAAGTGTTTGCCCCCTTCCTGATTTCTTATTTTTTTGCATGTTTGTCACACTTAAATGTTTCAGATCATCAAACAAGTTTAAATATTAGTCAGAGATAACACAAGTAAACACAAAATGCAGTTTTTAAATGAAGGTTGTTATTATTAAGGGAAAACAAAATCCAAACCTACATGGCCCTGTGTGAAAAAGTGTTTGCCCCACCTGTTAAAACATAACTTAACTGTGGTTTATCACACCTGAGTTCAATTTCTCAATCCACACCCAGGCATGATTACTGCCACACCTGTTCTCAATCAAGAAATCACTTAAATAGGACCTGCCTGACAAAGTGAAGTAGACCAAAAGATCTTCAAAAGCTAGACATCATGCCGAGATCCAAAGAAATTCAGGAACAAATGAGAAAGAAAGTAATTGAGATCTATCAGTCTGGAAAAGGTTATAAAGCAATTTCTAAATTGCTTCGGGACTCCAGAGAACCACAGTGAGAGCCATTATCCACAAATGGCGAAAACATGGAACAGTGGTGAACCTTCCCAGGAGTGGCCGGCCGACCAAAATTACCCCAAGAGTGCAGCAACGACTCATCCAAGAGGTCACAAAAGACCCCACAACAACATCCAAAGAACTACAGGCCTCACTTGCCTCAGTTAAGGTCAGTGTTCATGACTCCACCATAAGAAAGAGACTGGGCAAAAATGGCCTGCATGGCAGAGTTCCAAGACGAAAACCACTCCTGAGCAAAAAGAACATTAAGGCTCATCTCATTTTTTATCAGAAAACATCTTGATGATCCCCAAGACTTTTGGGAAAATACTCTGTGGACTGACGAGACAAAAGTTGAACTTTTTGGAAGGTGTGTATCCCATTACATCTGGCGTAAAAGTAACACCGCATTTCAGAAAAAGAACATCATACCAACAGTAAAATATGGTGGTGGTAGTGTGATGGTCTGGGGTGTTTTGCTGCTTCAGGACCTGGAAGACTTGCTGTGATAAATGGAACCATGAATTCTGCTGCCTACCAACAAATCCTGAAGGAGAATGTCCGGCCATCTGTTCGTGACCTCAAGCTGAAGCGAACTTGGGTTCTGCAGCAGGACAATGATCCAAAACACACCAGCAAGTCCACCTCTGAATGGCTGAAGAAAAACAAAATGAAGACTTTGGAGTGGCCTAGTCAAAGTCCTGACCTGAATCCTATTGAGATGCTGCGGCAAGACCTTAAAAAGGCAGTTCATGCTCGAAAACCCTCCAATGTGGCTGAATTACAACAATTCTGCAAAGATGAGTGGGCCAAAATTCCTCCACAGCGCTGTAAAAGACTCATTGCAAGTTATCGCAAATGCTTGATTGCAGTTGTTGCTGCTAAGGGTGGCCCAACCAGTTATTAGGTTTAGGGGGCAATCACTTTTTCACACAGGGCCATGTAGGTTTGGATTTTGTTTTCCATTAATAATAACAACCTTCATTTAAAAACTGCATTTTGTGTTTACTTGTGTTATCTTTGACTAATATTTAAACTTGTTTGATGATCTGAAACATTTAAGTGTGACAAACATGCAAAAAAATAAAAAATCAGGAAGGGGGCAAACACTTTTTCACACCACTGTAAATAAAACAACTCTGTCATCTTTTACCCTTGCTACAGTATATAGATCACCCGGGCCATACTCTGATTTCCTTGGTGAATTTGCAAATTTTTTATCAGATCTTGTAGTTACTGTAGATAGAGCTTTAATTGTTGGTGACATCAACATTCACATAGAAAATGAAAATGACATATTGGGATTAGCATTTATCGATATTCTCAACTCTCTTGGAGTCAGACAAAATGTGACCGGACCAACTCATCGCCATAATCATACGATAGATTTAATTCTGTCATATGGAGTTGATGTTGATAATATTGCAATTCTACCGCAGAGCGATGACATCTCAGATCATTACCTCATTTCTTGTTTGCTGTGATAAGCTAATGTCACTCAATCTACACCACACTATCATTCTGGAACAACTATTCTTTCGACCACTAAATATCGCTTCACTAATAATCTTCCAGAATTGTCTCTCATACTCAGTAAGCCAAAAAGTCTAGAAGAACTTGATGTAATAACAGTAAATATAAATACAGACTTGTCTAGCACTCTTGATAGTGTCGCCCCCCTTCGATTAAAGAAAATTAAAGAAAAAAGCTCCGCACCATGGTACAATGATCACACTCATGCTCTCAAGAGAGCAGCTCGGAAAATGGAGCACAAGTGGAAGAATACAAAATTAGAAGTATTCCGCTGTGCATGGAAGGATAGTGTCTGTAGCTACAGACTGGCTCTAAAAGCTGCCAGGTCAGCATATTTTAGCAAATTCATAGAAAATAACCACAACAATCCTAGGTGTTATTCAGTACATGTGGCTAAATTGGTTAGGAATAAACAGAGGTGGGTAGAGTAGCTAAAAACCGTACTCAAGTAAAAGTACAATTTTAAAAAAATTACTCAAGTAGAAGTAGAAGTACTAACATAAATAATTACTTGAGTAAGAGTAAGAAAGTATCCAATTAAAAGAGTACTCAAGTAGTGAGTAACTCGTTACTTTCACAAATGCCATAATAGACGTTTACTCCCCTATATTCCATTACATAATACACATTTAACATGTATTATAGAATTATTATTATTATTAATGGAAATTCTGTCATCATTCACCATCATGTTGTTCCAAACCCAAATTACTTTCTTTCTTTCATGCAACACAATAAGTAGATATTAGACAGAATATTTGTCTGAGTCACTATTTACTTTCAGTGAATGTGTTTTTTCTCCATATTTTGAAAGTGAATGGTGACCGAGACTGTCAGTACCTAACATTCTGTCTAACATATTTTGTGTTCCACATAATACAAAGCGTCACACTGGTTTGGAATAACATGAGGGTAGGGAAATTATGACAGAATATTAAATTATGGCTGAGCTATCACTTTAAAGAGATAGTTTACCCAAAAATGAAAATTCTCTCATCATGCTATCCCAGATGTGTATGACTTCTTTTCTTCTGCAGAACACAAATCAAGATTTTTAGAAGAATATTTGAGCTCTGTAGGCCAAAATTTTCATGCTCCAAAAAGCACATAAAGGCAGCATAAAAGTAATCCATAAGACTCCGGTGGTGAAATCCATGTCTTCAGAAGTGTGTCAATATGTGTGGGTGAGAAACAGATCAATATTTGTAATTTTTTGCTAGACAGCAGAGGGCGATATTCACTCACTCATTTCATTCACTCACTGCTGAGATATAATGCACCCACCTCTGGGAATAAAGCATCGACTGAACCAGATATTCCGTCGCAGCACATTAGTAATAACTTCATGAATTTCTTTACTGATAAAATAGAAATCATCCAATTTAATTCCAAATTAAATTGGAATTATGCAATCAACTGTCACAGCACCTCAAAAAATAGTGTATCATAACTTTCCTCACGAGCAACTTCAATACTTCGCTGTCATAGGTCATGAAGAGCTAACAAAACTTATGAAAAAATCAAAAGCCACAACATGTACAGTATGTTAGATCCAATACCAACTAAGCTCTTGAAAGAGGTATTCCCAGTAATTTCAGAACCTCTTCTTAATATTATTAACTCCTCGCTATCATTAGGATATGTCCCAAGACACTTTAAAATGGCAGTTATCAAACCGCTTATTAATAAACCACAGCTTGATCCTGGAGAACTGGCTAATTATAGACTGATTTCAAATCTCCCATTTATGTCGAAAATACTAGAAAAGGTAGTGTCATCCCAACTATGTTCATTTCTACAGAGAAATGGTATATACTGTATAAAAAATTTCACTCAGTATTTAGGCCCCATCACAGTACAGAGACCACATATATCAGAGTTACAAATGACTTGCTCTTATCATCTGATCGCGGCTGCATTTCTCTTCTAGTGCTTTTAGATCTTAGTGCTACATTTGACACGATAGAGCACAACATTCTCTTGAATAGGCTGGAGAATTATGTTGGCATTAGTGGACTTGCATTAGCATGGTTTCGGTCCTATTTATCAGACTGCTACCACTTTGTATGTGTAAATGAGGAATTGTCAAATCAAACAAAGTATGGAGTGCCACAAGGATCAGTTTTAGGGCCTCTGCTTTTCTCCTTATATTTGCTTCCCCTGAGAGATATTATTATCAGGAATCGTGGAATACGTTTCCACTGTTATGCGACTATACCCAACTTTATATTTCTTCTAAACCCAATGAAATTTCACAATTCTCCATATTAGCAGAGTGTATAAATGAAATCAAAGATTAGATGGCCAGAAATTTCTTCTACTCAATTCCGTCAAAACAGAGGTACTAATTATTGGACCAAAAACCTCTAAAAATAAGCAGCAAAAATATAATTTGACTCTTGATGGATGTACTGTTACATTGTCTTCTACAGCAAAGAACTTAGGTGTTATATTTGATACCAAACAGTCCTTTGAAAATCTAATTTCCAATGTATGTAGAACAGCATTCTTCCACCTCAGAAATATTGCTAAGATACGGCAAAACTAATTTGTGCATTCATGACCTCAAGACTAGATTATTGTAATGCATTACTGGGAGGATGTACTGCAAGTTTAATAAATAATAATAATAATAATTCAATTGGTTCAAAATGCAGCTATCAGAATGCTGACTAGAAACAAGAAATATGATCATATTCGCCCCATTTTTTCGTTGTTACATTGTCAAGTCAAGTCATATTTATTTTTATAACACTTTTCACAACACACATCGTTTCAAAGCAGCTTTACAGGAAATCATTGATTAAAAAAAAAAAAAAAAATGTAACTAATAACTATAATGTCTTACAGTGATCATTGTGTAGTTTGATTAAATATGATTGTAAAATGTGTATAGAAATTAAATAATTAAATAATAATTGTATTTACAACACCTGTGAGCAAGCTGAAGGTGACTGTGATAAGGAACACAAAACTCCATAAGATGTTGTTTAATGGAGAAAAATAACCTTGGGAGAAACCAGACTCACTGTGGGGGCCAGTTCCCCTCTGGCTAAACAACATGAATATAATGCCAATATTAGTTATTTGTGTGCAGTGCAAGTCATTGTTTTAAATTTGTAAATTAAGTAAGCATTAAGGTCCAGTGTTTTAAAAATAACATATTTTTTATTAACTTTAAGATTAATGACAAATGTCTTTGAAGTGCATCCTATTAACTGCAAAAGTTCACACAGATGCATTGTTCTTTGTTAGTTGGCTGATGAAGACTTTTGTTGGCAATTAATTGATAGTCTATGTCAGGGGTGTCAAACTCGGTTCCTGGAGGGCCACAGTCCAGCAGAGTTTAGCTCCAACCCTAATTAAACACACCTGAAGCAGCTAATCAAGGTCTTCAGGAGTGCTTGAAGATTACAAGGAGGCATTTTGGAGCAGGGCTGGAACTAAACTCTGCAGGGATGCGGCCCTCCAGGAACTGAGTTTGACACCCCTGGTCTATGTATTCCATTTCAAGAGTGTAGTCCATCAATAGACAAAGGTGATGCAGGCAGAGATAAATGATGAGGTGCATTGTTGTTCAACCTGCAGGTCATTTCATTGAGGTTTGGTCCATCCTAAATCCAAGGTTCAGGCAGTGGCATATGAAATATCCAGTGGCTACCACATTGGCTACCTGTTAAATTTCGTAGTAATTTTAAAATTCTGTTAACTACATACAAAGCTTTGAATGGTCTAGCTCCACAGTACTTACAGTAAATGACTTCTGTCATGCTATATTCCATCATGTTCAATAAGATCACAAAATTCTGGCTTGTTAATAGTTCCTAGAATATCAAAATCCACAAAAGGAGGTAGATCCTTTTCCTATTTGGCTCCTAAACTATGGAATAGTCTCCCTGTGACTAGGAGGAGGGCGTGGCCAGGCCGTGAAGACGCACACCCAGTACTGAATTATCCTAATCATCCGGAAGGGGGATATAGACGAGCCAGATGCACCAGTTCAAGAGAGAGAGAGACACACGTGGCCGCTGTGTGTGTGTCTACATGTGTTTGTTTCTTTAAGTTAATTTATGTCATTAAAGTTATGTTGGCCATTCTGCTGGTTCCTGCCTCCTCCTTGCCCATCGTGAACTCCGTCGCCGAATCCCAGGAAGGAGGAGGAATGCGCTGTCGTGGAGACCTCGCCACTGCCACCCGCCAGTGGAGGAGCCGCGGCAGTCCACCAGGGCATGGAAGAGTCACTGCCTGCCTCCGGGAGTCGGAGGAACCGCTGCTGTCCGCCAGGAAGGGGAGGAACCATTACCCTCTACCAGGGGTTAGAGGATTCGCTGCCATCCACCAGGGGAGGTGTGGCTGTCGTTCACCAGGGAAAGGAGGAGTCGTTGAAGACCAGGCGACGGTGTGTCTGGGGACTGGTAAGCAAGTTTTTCTCTCTCTCCTCTCTCTCTCTGTCTCTCCCCCTTGCTTTTTCCCTCTCCCCTCTCCCCTCTCCCTCCCCTCGTCTCTCCCAGGGCTGCAGAGAGACGGGGAAGACCTGCAGGCAGAAGGACGGCCAGATGGGAAACACCTTATGTTCCTCGGAGGAGGGCATGGCCGGGCCGTGAGGACGCACGCCCGGCGATGAATTGTCCTAATCAGCTGGGAGGGGGAAAAAGACGAGCCGGGAGTGCCAGTTCGAGAGAGAGACATGCGGCCGCTGTGTGTGTGTGTGTCCATGTGTTTAAGTTCATTTATGTAATTAAAGTTACACTATATTGCCAAAAGTATTCGCTCACCCATCCAAATAATTGAATTCAGGTGTTCCAATCACTTCCATGGCCACAGGTGAATAAAATGAAGCACCTAGGCATGCAGACTGCTTCTACAAACATTTGTGAAAGAATGGGCCGCTCTCAGGAGCTCAGTGAATTCCAGCGTGGTACTGTGATAGGATGCCACCTGTGCAACAAGTCCAGTCGTGAAATTTCCTTGCTACTAAATATTCCACAGTCAACTGTCAGTGGTATTATAACAAAGTGGAAGCGATTGGGAATGACAGCAACTCAGCCACGAAGTGGTAGACCACGTAAAATGACAGAGCGGGGTCAGCGGATGCTGAGGCGCATAGTGCGCAGAGGTCGCCAACTTTCTGCAGAGTCAATCGCTACAGACCTCCAAAGTTCATGTGGCCTTCAGATTAGCTCAAGAACAGTGCGTAGAGAGCTTCATGGAATGGGTTTCCATGGCCGAGCAGCTGCATCCAAGCCATACATCACCAAGTGCAATGCAAAGCGTCGGATGCAGTGGTGTAAAGCACGCCGCCACTGGACTCTAGAGCAGTGGAGATGCGTTCTCTGGAGTGACGAATCAGGCTTCTCCATCTGGCAATCTGATGGACGAGTCTGGGTTTAGCGGTTGCCAGGAGAACTGTACTTGTCTGACTGCATTGTGCCAACTGTAAAGTTTGGTGGAGGGGGGATTATGGTGTGGGGTTGTTTTTCAGGAGCTGGGCTTGGCCCCTTAGTTCCAGTGAAAGGAACTCTGAATGCTTCAGCATACCAAGAGATTTTGGACAATTCCATGCTCCCAGCTTTGTAGGAACAGTTTGGGGATGGCCCCTTCCTGTTCCAACATGACTGCACACCAGTGCACAAAGCAAGGTCCATAAAGACATGGATGAGCGAGTTTGGTGTGGAAGAACTTGACTGGCCTGCACAGAGTCCTGACCTCAACCCGACAGAGCACCTTTGGGATGAATTTGAGCGAAGACTGTGAGCCAGGCCTTCTCGTCCAACATCAGTGTCTGACCTCACAAATGCGCTTCTGGAAGAATGGTCAAAAATTCCCATAAACACACTCCTAAACCTTGTGGAAAGCCTTCCCAGAATAGTTGAAGCTGTTATAGCTGCAAAGGGTGGGCCGACGTCATATTAAACCCTATGGATTAAGAATGGGATGTCACTTAAGTTCATATGCGTCTAAAGGCAGGTGAGCGAATACTTTTGGCAATATAGTGTATGTTGACCGTTCTGCCGGTTCCCGCCTCCTCCTTGCCCATCGTGAATCCGTTACACTCCCTAACACTGTTCGGGATGCAGACAAACTCACTCAGTTTAAGTCTAGACTAAAGACTCATCCATTTAGCCAGGCTTACACCTAATTTATCCTTCAACTCACAATTAGGCTGCTTTAGTTAGGTCTGCTGGAACCAGAAACCAGAAACATTGATCATGATCTATAAATCTGCAATAAATTGAATGGCATCTACTCTAATATTATTCTATTTGTTCCCGATTCATATCCCGAGGTTACCAGAGCCGGCCAGATCCAGCTCTGTTCCTGCTTGGTGTCGGACTCCACTGCTACGTGTCGCTGAGTGATTACGACTAAATGCAGCCGGTGCCAGCCAGACATCACTTCGGTCTATTATGATGGACTTTAGAAGATGAACTGATGCCAACTCCAACTGTAAGACATGGGATACTTCATATGCCACTGCCTAAACCATTTACTTAGGATGGATCCCACTGAACCTCACTGAAATGACCTGCGGTTGAACTGTGATGCACCACATTGATCTCTGCCTGCATCACCTTGGTCTAATGATGGACTACACTCTTGAAATGGAATACATAGACTATCAATTAATTGCCAACAAATGTCTTCATCAGCCTTAGTTGACACTGCATCTATATGAACTTCTGCAGTTAATCCAGGATGAACTTCAAAGACATTTGTCATTAATCTTACATTTCATCCAAAATCTTTGTTTAAACACTGTCCCTTAACACTTACTTAGTTTAATAATTTTAAACCATGACTGGCACCACACACAGATAACTAATATTGGCGTTATATTCATGTTGTTTAGCTGGAGGGGAACTGGCCCCCTCAGTGAGTCTGGTTTCTCCCAAAGTTATTTTTCTCCATTAACCAACATCTTATGGAGTTTTGTTTTAATTGCCACAGTCGCTTTAGGCTTGTTAACTGGGGTTCTAAATACAATTATTTTAAATAATAATAATATGTATTTTTATACAAAATTTACAATCATATTTAATCAAACTACACAATGATGACTAAGACTTTATAGATATTACAGTTTCATTTTCTGTTAATACATGATTTTCTGTAAAGCTGCTTTGAAACGATGTAAGTTGTGAAAAGTGCTATACAAATAAAAATGACTAGACATAAAATGTATTATTTATTTTTTTTTTTTCTACATTTAATATTTTTATTCCAAAAATGTATTCCATTTGGGACCATTTATTTATTACATTCAGGTCAAATTTGTATTATACTTAGGACCAAATTGTATTACATTTAAGGTCCTTTTTTCTTTTAGGACAATTTATTTATTACATTTATGGCTTTTATTAGATTTAGGACCAATTGTTTATTACATTAAAGGCCACAATTTTTTATTATATTTAGGACCATATTTGCAAAATAATAGGACCAAATTTTTATTACATTATGGGTCTTTATTACATTTAGTGCTATTTATTATATTCAGAATCAACAAATTCTGAAGTCATTTGGCATAAAGAGTCTCTTAAAAAGTCTTTTAAAATGTTAGTCCATACAAAAATAATAATGGAAAAAAAGTTATATAATCCTTTACTCACTCTCACGTCATTCCAAACCCACATAACTTAATTTCTTTCATGGAACACAAAAAGAGAAATTTAGCAAAAAAAAAAGAAAAAAAAGAAATGATCTTTATTCTGCTCTTTTCCATAAAAGTCACAGTTCATGGTGATCACAGCTGTCAAGCTCCAAAAAGGATAAAATACCACAAAATCATCATAAAATGACTCCTTAGCTATTTTCCAGGATTTATGAAGCCATATAACAGCTTTGTGCGAGGAACAGACTGAAACTATTAACTGAAAACCGTCCTCTCTGCTGAAGCTCCAAAATCTCATTCATGTTCAAAAATAGCACAATCACACACAAAGCTATCTGATGGCTTCAGAGTTGAAATATACAGTAACACACTAGTCATATGGACTACATGCTGCTTTTATGGTGTTTTGTGGTCTTTTGGAGCTTGACAGTTATAGTCACTATGAATTGTTGTTGTATGGAAAAGAGCTGCATGAATATTCCTTCAAAATATCTTGTGGATGTAAACAAACAAGTAGGCTTCATTTTGTTCTGAACCCATGTGACTTTCTTCAGTGGAATAGAAAAGGAGATTTTATTTAAGTGAATCATTCTGTCCTTGATATCTAAAAAAGGTTTGTGTACATTACAGTATCCACATTACATATCTGAGTCAAAGATCTGCATTTGCCAACAGAAACTGTACCAAAAGAAACAAATTAATTTCCATGATTATGCTAATTTGTAAACAAATAATCCAATCATCTGAACAGTTATATAACAACAACCATAGGAAATTAAATGAGAGTACAACCTGCCAGAACCCCCAATATTAGTTACAAGAACGAAACGCCCAAGAATTAGTTATGAAAGTCTTTAATTAAATAACTGTCCCTTTCCAATCTTTTTTGTTTTACTGTTTATCAATGTGAGTTTCTTAGAGTATTCACAGAAAACATTCACATATTTGGAATGCAACAGAACAAACAACAGACCAACAATCAAATCAATGGTTTGCTAATATTGTGTATTGACATGGTGAACTGGAGTGATGAGAGGAAACCAGCGCTGTAGGGAATGACTGTGTGTTGGATTGATAGTTCAATAAGCACTGGACTCAAAGGCACCATTAGTTGCAATTCCACTAGCTGCAGCATCCTCTCAGGCCCTTCGTTCAGCATCCAGCTCTGCAGACCAGCTTAATCCATTCCCAACTCTTTAATGTGAGCCAAATACAAACCCAAACTGAATATATTAGTCCAATTGTATCAAGTGGTGACTTGACACACTAACAAATCTGTATTTAATGTAATCTAATTTTCTTTTAGCTTCCATAGTTTTGTGCCCTGATCATGTTGACATCTGACTAATTTGTCAAGTTTTTACTAAGTGACAGATGAATGTATGCCAAAAAAAAAAAAAAAAAAGAGTTTGACATGAGAAACATTTTCCCCTCCGTTGAGAACCACTGTAAAAGCCTGATGTTTTAACACTTATATGGTATTCTATCATTTTTGAATGAAATACATTTTTACAATTTTATAAAAATAGTTTCCTTTATATGAGCAGTACAAGACTTGGTGACTTTTCCTCCATTTGCCATCTGAACATAAAAAAAAATAAAAATAAAAAACAATAAAAAATAAAAAAATAATTGGGCTTGATTCGATAAGTCTAAGTGTTCGTTAAAATTTTTTTACCGACCATTGAAAATTAATGGGATTCATTTTCACAGGAATTTTTTTAATATATCTAATACAATCAATAAATCAACAACAATGCAGAAAAACAACAGACAGAAAGTACAGGGTGAGACTCTAAAACATCCTCAGTGCAAAACATACACCCCTCTCTCTCTCTCTCTCTCTCTCTCTCTCTTTCACACACACACACACACACACACGAATGAAGAATGAACTGGTGAGACTTAAACACAATTTTTTTTTTTTTTTTACATTTGTCAAATAAAACCAATAAATCTGCCATAATGCTAAACATGCACACTCAGAAACAAAGGGTTGAGACAATAACACACTCACAATGCAGAACACAAACACATACACATACATACACACACACACACACACACACACATAACCAGGGAATCAATAAGTTGAGCTCTACAGCCATCTTTTGGTCATTGTTGGGATTACAAGTCATCTGTTGTTTTCCAGCTGATGACAGCAATCTGACACACTCACACACACACACGTTTGCAAAATACATTTTTATTATAAAAAGTTTAAAATTGCAAAATGTTTATTTCGATTCTTCTGTTTTATACTTTAATTGAATTTTCAGAATTTGGCAATTCATTTCTGTTTCTTGATGTTCATTTTCTTGACATTATTATGGATTTACTTTGAGTTATTACATTTTTATGTTTTAAATACATTATTGGTAGAAAAATACTTATTCTGTGTCTTCTCTTTGTAACACCATGGTCAGGTTTGATTGCTAGTATAATGACTAACTGTAAAAGCTAATATTTCAAAACAATTTAAAATGCTAAACTTTGACAAATAATAGTTTGATAATGACTAAATATATGTCCAAATGCCTATCTTGTGATAAAATATAAAATCAGGTTACAACAAGCCATCAGACTACACAGTAGGTGGCTACAGCCATCACATGGCTGATACTGGCATGATAAGTCATGTTATTTATATTTTGTTCACCAGATAGCAGCAATCTGCCTCCAATTTATGTCACATTCTCATATTTTCTTCATGTTTCAACTTTTAGAAGTGTAGGTTCTGATTGGGGGTCACGTGACGCCATGCAAGGAGCAGACGTGTGAGTGACCAGCTCTGCGCACTTTGCTGAATTTTTGATTATTTTCATATTATAATCTGGTGAAATTTGTTACACCCAGTTACACATTTGCCCTTTGTTGCAAAACATGGCAAAGAAGTCAAAATCCTCGGACTATGGAGACATTAAAAGACACTTACGTGTTCAGGATGAAAGCCCCGACAGGCCTACAGACCGGGGACTCGATTTGGATGGCGCGGCGGGAGAAGGAATCCAGCGTCAGTTGTCCAACATGTCGGTGATGTTGACGAAGATTCTTGCTGACTTGGAGGATCTCGCTGTAATACGGCGATCAATCACGGCGATGGAAATAAAATTCTCCGAGTTAGGTACAAGAGTGACTGATGTTGAAAAACGAATCGATTTTCTGGAATCTTCGGAGAGGGAATTAACTGCTAATCTGCCCGCGACCAAAGTTGATCTGGAACATCTCCTTGAAAAGCTTGAAGATCTTGAAAATAGAAGCCGCAGGAATAACGTTCGAATTGTTGGAATTCCTGAGCATGAGGAGGGCAGAGATATGGTGAAATTCCTAGACGAGTTTTTCCTGAGTCTGCTCGACATAACAGGCCACAAGCTGGAAATCGAGCGAGCTCACAGAGTCCCTGCTCGGAGATCTGCTGAGGGAGACAGGCCCCGATCGATTCTGGCCAGATTTCTGAGATCATCCGATAAAGATCTTGTGTTGCACCAGGCGAGGAGCAAAGGGAAGCTTTCTTGGAAGAACCATAATATTTTCTTGTTCCCGGACTTTGCGAGTTCGACAAGAGAGAAACGCGATCGGTTCAAGGAATGTAAGAAACTCTTACATCAGAAAAAGATCTCGTTTGCTCTAATGTTTCCTGCCAAACTGAGAATAGAAACGAAGGCCGGTCGCAAAGTATTTACATGTCCAAATCCGGCAATGTCTTTTATAGAATCAATGACTGAGTAAACCATTGGATGTTTCTCATGTGAGTGGGCCTGACTCACTGTACTTACTCTTGAGGAAGCTGGGCAACATTTTGGATTTTTTGCGTTGGCTCCGCCGAGTGGCTGGAGCTTGTTTTGTGAATAACAATTTCCTTAAATAAACTTTTGCATTGATGAAAGATTACTTTTGCATTGAAGTTCCTGGACAGACTGAGAGTGGACACTACGGATGACCGCAAAATATCTACATGCTGCTCACACAAAGGATGTTTGTCGACGGATTATGTAAGTCATGGTATATACTTTTATGCAGCCTCTGAGTGAATTGACTCGACCAGCCGGTTTTGTTTCTTTTTGTATTGGTTCCGCCTAGCGGCTGGAGCTTGTTCTGTTGAATAACTCCTTTGGAACAGCTGTGGATTAATCTGTTCGTTCTTCGTGCTTATTCCACCTGCTGGCTGTAGTTTGTTTTGTTGAGTTTTTTTTTTACGAGACTTTGGAATGATTACGTCATCCGCTGAACTCATAACAGCTGGCTCACTGAACATTCGTTTGTCTGTCCGAGGAATCTGAATGGTTTTATATCAGCTGAAATTTGTTTTGTGGAAGATCACACCTTTGAGACAGTTCTGTAAATGAATCTACACATTCTTTGTGTTCATTCTTCCTATTGACTGGGTTTATTTCACAAAGTATTTTCTGTTATGTAATTAAATTGAGCAATCCGATGGCAAAGTTGCCGTGGGGACTTGTGTGCGTTCATGGACCTTTTGAGTTTAAAGGAATTGACGCCGGTTGGCGCTGTTTTTCTTTTTTCTGTTTGTTTTGTTCGGGGGGATGTTCGGGGGTTGATTGTTTCTGTATAATTTTGTTTTTGACACACAATTTATTTTTTCTACAATATCAATATGTCAAATGTTAAAATGAGTGTACTATCTCTCTCCACATGGAATATAAATGGTTTGGGGCACCCCATAAAAAGAAGGAAGGTTATTACTTTTCTTAAACATTAGAAATATGATATAGTGTTTCTTCAAGAAACACATCTCTCCCCGCAGGAAGCTGAAAAATTTGGGAAGATATGGGGTGGACATGTTTTCTTTAGTACTGGCTCAAGTAAGAGCAAGGGAGTCATTATATTGGTAAATAAACATCTACAATTCAAATGTCTCAAACAGACTAAAGATAAATTAGGAAGAGTAATTATTGTGTTAGTTGAAATTCAAGGGCAAAGGTTGATTTTGGCTAATATTTACGCACCTAACGCTGATGATCAGGGCTTTTTTATAGATCTTGAAGGGATGTTGCAAGCCGCTGGCACCCCTCATGATATAATATTGGGAGGAGACTTTAATCTTTTGATGGATTCAGTCCTTGATCATAGTGAAGCAAAAGTGTGCAAGCCCCCTAGAGCAACATTGACACTTCACAGGATGTGTAAAAATCTTGGTCTTACAGATATTTGGAGACTTTTGAACCCATCTGGTAGGGACTATAAATTTTTTTCATCAGTCCATAAGATTTATTCTAGAATAGATTTTTTTTTTTAAATCCAAATCCCTCATTTCATCTGTTGTTGATTGCTCAATTGGAAATATCTTAGTCTCAGATCACGCCCTGGTGAAGTTAGAGGTGTTGCCATATACAGAGAAAAAGAAATCATATAGTTGGCACCTTAATGTGTCCCTTTTGCAAAATCCTGATTTCCAACAAATGTTAAAGACTGAAATCAGTGTTTATATGGAGACCAACTGGTCCTCAGTATGCTCTGTGGGTGTGGCTTGGGAGGCACTTAAGGCAGTTCTTAGGGGTCGGATCATACAGTATGCCTCATTCATTAATAAATCCAAAGCACAAGAACTTGTGGAGTTGGAAGGAAATATTAAAAGTGCTGAGGCAGAGCTGAAGTGCCGTATGTCATCTGATGGCCTCAGAAAATTGACCCGACTGAAATACAGATATAATACTATTTTGTCACGGAAAGTGGAGTTTTGGTTGTTCAGGGCAAGATAGTCATACTTTGAGTCAGGTGATAAAGCAGGAAAACTTTTGGCTAGATATATAAAGCAGAGATAGTCTTTTTCTATCATTCCCTCAGTGAAATCTGCTTGTGGTGAAATATTTACCTCGGCTATTTATATTAATAATGCCTTTAAAGAGTTCTATCTTGATCTCTATGGTTCCACGTCTTCATCCACTGATGAAGATATTAGGAACTTTGTGGAACCATTAGATCTCCCTAAACTGACGACTGAGCAAAACAATTCTCTTGATTCTGAGATAACCTTGGAGGAGCTTGTTAAGGTAATTAAAGCCTTGCCTACAGGCAAGGCTCCGGGGCCTGACGGCTTTGCCACTGAGTTTTTCAAATCTTATGCTACAGAACTGGCTCTACTTTTGTTAGAAGTTTATACTGATTCATTAAAGGATGGAAAGCTTCCGCCAACCATGACACAAGCCCGGATCAGTCTGATTCTAAAAAAGGACAAAGATCCAAGCGAGTGTAAAAGTTACCGCCCAATTTCCCTGATCCAGTTAGATGTAAAAATGTTGTCCAAAATTCTGGCTAATCGATTAAGTAAAGTTATGACATCACTTATACATATAGATCAGGTGGGGTTTATTTGAGGCCGTAGTTCTTCTGATAATATTAGGCGTTTCATAAATATCATGTGGTCAATTGCGAATGATCAATCTCCGGTTGCTGTCATCTCTCTTGACGCCGAAAAGGCGTTTGATATGGTAGAATGGGATTATCTTTTTAAGATTTTGGAAAGGTATGGGTTCGGGAATGCATTTATTGGTTGGATTAAGTTACTTTATAGACACCCTATAGCAGCGGTACAAACAAATGGGTTAATTTCAGATTATTTTACTCTGGATAGGGGCACCCGGCAGAGTTGCCCTCTTTCCCCATTATTGTTCTGTCTTGCCCTGGAACCATTAGCAACCACAATAATAAAGGAGGATTATTTTCCAGGGGTGATGTCGGGAGGTTTACGCAGATGATATTTTATTATTTGTCTCTGACCCCACTAGATCCATGCCTTGCCTCCATAGAATTATTAACTCCTTTTCCAAATCTCAGGATACAAAGTCAATTGGTCTAAATCCGAAGCTTTGGCTTTGACAGCGTACTGTCCAGTAACGGCCTTCCAGCCTGGTGCCTTCCAGTGGCCCAAACAGGGAATTAAGTATTTGGGAATTTTATTCCCAGCAAATTTGTCTGATTTAGTCAGAGTTAATTTTGATCTCTTAATAAAAAGGTTTTCGAATGATGTGGGCAGGTGGGCTTCATTACACTTATCGATGATTGGGAAGGTTAATGTTATTAAAATGAATTGCATTCCAAAATTTAACTACCCGCTACAATCTCTCCCTGTAGATGTCCCTCTCTCTTATTTTAAGCAATTTGATAGCATAGGGAAGTCCTTCATTTGGAATGGTAAATGTCCCAGATTACATTTCAATAAATTGCATAGGCCGATTGACAAAGGTGGGTTAGGCCTACCCAAGATTTTATTGTATTATTATGCATTCAGTCTTAGATATTTGGTTCATTGGTCGCTTCCACCTGAGAGAGCTCCTCCCTGGTTTTGTATTGAACAGGAAGTTCTTGCCCCTATCACGCCACTGCAAAGCCTTTCGATTAAACTAGCTGGAGAGTTTAAGTCTCACCCCGTTATTTTGCATTTGCACTCGATATGGACAAAAGTGTCCAGAGTGTTTAATTCTGATATTTATTTAAACGTAGCCTCGAGCATATGGCTGAACCCTAAACTATGTATTAATAAGTCCCCTTTCTGTTGGTCAGATTGGATTGTGAGGGGGGTTAATACATTTGGTGACCTGTATGAGGGTGGAGTATTGAGATCTTTTGAAAATTTGATTCAGCATTTTGGGATTCCCAGATCTCAATTTTTTAAGTATTTACAGCTGCGCCACCTGCTCTGCTCTGTTTTTGGGAGTAGCATACACCCCCCTAGAGTGGCAGACACAGGGATGGAGCTTTAAATTCTCTTAAAAGATTATGGGAGAAAGATTTAAACATGGTACTGGAGGAGGGAGTGTGAGCAAGGATTCTAAAAAACATGAAGTCTGCATCTAGAGATGCAAGGGTTCGCCTTATGCAATTTAAGATTTTACATAGATTTTATTGGACCCCCTCTAGATTGTATAGGCTTGGTCTTAAGGACACACCCATCTGCTGGCGATGCCATACTGAAGATGGAGACACGATCCATGTTTTTTGGGGTTGTCTTAAGATCCAAGAATTTTGGCTGAAGGTGCAAAGTTTTGTGTGTGATGTGTTGGGCACTCAGGTCTCGTTCTGCCCCAGACTCTGTATTTTGGGAGAAAGGGAGGTACATGAAGGACTGGGTTTTGACCGGTGTGATGATTGGTAGGCAAGTTATTTTGAGGAGTTGGAAGTCGGATGGAGCACCCTCGTTCCCGGAGTGGTGCGCGGAGATGGGGAGGGTGGCTGCCTTCGAGGAGGGGTCGAGCATTAGAATGGGGGTTAGGGAAACTTACAATAAGAAATGGGGCAATTATTTAGCATTTTTGAGGGAATCTCGAGGAGGGGCGGTGGAGGGAGTAATTTAGAGTTTTTTTTTATTTTTTATTTTATTTTATTTTATTTTTTTAATTATTATTATACTTGATTATTGCATGTTATTTTATGTTGTTGTTTTAGTTTTCTGTGTGTGTGTGTCTATATTCTATTGAATTATCTTTTTTTTTTCTTCTTTTTTTTTCTTCAAATATTTGCTTATTTGTATATGCAAATTTATTGTAAAATGTAGAAATTTACATGTAAATAAGATAAAAATAAAAGAAAATCCCAAAAGAAATGCATAATTTTAAGAGTTTTTAATGCATTACACTGATGCCAGACATTCATTTGTTTTAAATAATCTGTGCTGAGTGACTAGAATTAAATGTTTTTAATCAACAACTGACTGTAAAGAACAGAAAGGCTATTAAAAGAGACATTATTAAATGACAAATGGATTGTGTGAATCTCGTCTTTGAACACACATTATACAGAACGAGTCAAATCGTACTTTTACTCTCAACACACAGTGAACTTCTTCATCACTATACTACTCAGTCACTGCTGAGTGAAATCTGAACATTTACGAGCCAGTAGACAATCACTGACATTTTTTTGTCACATTGCACAAAATTTGGTCGCATATGTGAGTGATTTACTCTCATTGTGGAGGGTTGCCGGATAGAGTAAAAGAATGATCCTGGGTTTTAAGAATCAATATCACGATGAAGTTCAAATGAAGATCACGATTAATCAGAAACTCAATATTTTTACCCAGCCCTAATCATAACTTCAATATAATTTTGGCATAAGTGAAGTTTTGTGTGTTGCATATATGTGTGTAATACTTTGTCATTTGATGTAAGAAATCTCCCGCCAATAATCCTAGATTGGGCAGTCTTGTTTTGACTATTAACCAGACTGTGAGTTACTATCTCATGTCTATTTAAGCATGCGTCTGCAGTATGTCAAAGCCGCTGGAAGGCATGCGACGGGTCAGACACATTTATCTGTGTGTGTATGTGGTGAAGGCAGGTGGGCTGTGACCGATGACTCTACACAAGACAAATGCTTTTAGCAGGAGGGCTGCTGACATTTATGTTTCATGTGGTAATGGATGATGACCCTCAGGGATCAAGGGTCAACCGTGCTGAGAATCATTGCAGCACAGTGGATGGTAGCTGAAACCTGAGCCAAACAATACACAGCATATACCCCCCCCCCCCAATCATAAAATAAAGCTGGATGACCATTAAACCATACTGAACTTTATGTAATTTTTTTTAATGTTGCCAACTTAATAAATGCTTCATATGTGTCCACTTCAAAGTACATTTTCACAAGTTAATAATGCTAAATAAGTATTATTAAGTATTTATAATATGTAAGGTAAAATGTCCACTCTTTGGCAGGTATTGCATGAAAGTCACCCTTTTTATGCATGTTGTTATAAACACAAATCAACGATTTATAATGCATTTGTAAATAATTTATTAGTCATTATACCATGGCCTATTTGAATATTCCATTCTGATTGGCTGGAATGTGTGTGTTAAAACAGTTTAATGCACAGGTAGTTCCAGTCAGTTTTAATCACGTTCTATATTAATGTGTCTACTCTGCTATGAGTATTATGAGTGCCAACCTGTCTACATTATGTGGCTATTATTATTTCTGGATTGTGTATTTTTTATTTTTATATGATTAACATTTTTATTGATTCCACAAAGAGAAAGAAAAACAAAACATATATACAATGAATCAACATTTAACCCCCACTATTACCTCTCCCCCTCCCCAATCAAGAACCCCACCCTGACCCCAAACGAACATCCCAGTGGTCATACATAAGTACACACACACACACAGAAAAATAATAATAATAATAATAATAATAATAATAATAATATATATATATATATATATATATATATATATATATATATATATATATATATATATATAAACTTGGGCTGTCAAAATGGCTGAAAAACTACATTCAAATTTCTTACTTAAATAATAGTTATATTCGAATTATATTCGAATTCTAAAGACATTATTTTAGAGGGAAAAAAGTACTGTATTGTCTCCTACGCCCACAAGAGGGCGCAAGCGAGCTCAATGAGCAAATATAAACCAAATCAAGCATCGCATTTTTTATTGAAATGAAATGACATGACTTTGTTTAAAGTGCATAACGTTTTAAACAATCGTTCATAAATCAAATGTAATTTCCTAAATGTGCTCGCAAGGAAATTGAGGTAACAAAAGTACATACAAGTGGAAGTGCATCAGTAATATGAGAGAACACACTTCATGATGTATTATGTTAACACAAAATGGCAAACTGTCATTCCAAAACTATCCACTCACTCATACATCTATATATTGTTTGTCAAAAACACCAGACGGTCAACTTGATCTGCGGCAAGTGCTGAGCATTTTTTGTTGACAATATTTCCAGCTGATGAAAACACACGCTCAGCTCTGACTGATGTGCCAGTAATACCCTGGACTGTTTTAATGCTGGCACCTCGTCATGACATTCTCGAGGAAACTCTTTGGGATGAGAAGACTGCATGTGTGTTCTCAAGTTAGATGTTGTGGAGTGATATAGCAGCGGCTTCTTATACAACTTACAAATGACGTTGGTTTTGTCAACAATTTCGCCTTCGATACTCCAGAAACCGAAGAAGCGCCACACAGCATTTTTAAGATGTTTTGGTGCATATAAGATCCTCTCTGACTCAAAGTCCTCACTCTCTTTTTCTGCCATTTTTCAAATTAACAACTCATGCCTCCATGCAGCATGCCTAAGGCATGTTCACACAGATGAGCAGAGACCCTGGGCATCTTTCTTTTGGTGTTTTTCAGAGTCAGTAGGTATGTCTCTTTAGTGTCCTAAGTTTTTTTAACTGTGATCATAATTGCCTACTGTCTGTAAGCTGTTAGTGTCTTAAAGACTGTTCCACAGGTGCATGTTCATTAATTGTTTATAGTTTATGGTTCCACAAATTGTCTATTATCCTCATCAGTAGATGAAGACGTGGAACTAGAGATCAAGATAGAATTCTTTAAAAGCATTATTAATATCAATGTCCGAGGTAAATATTTCACCACTAGCAGTTTTCACTGAGGGAATGGTAGAAAAAGACACTCTCTGCTTTATATAGCTAGCAAAAAGCTTCCCTGCTTTGTCCCCCGACTCAACGTATGACTGTCTTGCCCTAAATAAACAAAACTCCACCTTCCGCAAAAAAATAGTATTATATCTGTATTTCAATCGGGCCATCAGAAGACATTCGGCGCTTCAGCTCTGCCTCGGGACTTTTAATATTCCATTCTAACTCCACAAGTTCTCGTGCTTTGGAATTTTGATGAATGAGGCATATTGTATGATCTGACCCCTAAGAACCGCCTTAAGTGCCTCCCAAGCCAGACCCACAGAGGAAACTGAGGACCAGTTGGTCTCCATAGAAACATTGATTTCAGCCTTTAACATTTGTTGAAAATCAGGATTTTGCAAAAAGGATACATTAAAGGATTTATTTTTCTCCATATGTAGCAACACTTCCAAACTCACCAGGGCATGATCTGAGACTAAAATGTTTCCAACTGAACAATCAACAACAGATGAAATGAGGGATTTGGATTTAAAAAAAAAAAATCTATTCTAGAATAAATCTTATGGACGGATGAATAAAAAATATAGTTCCTACCAGATGGGTTCAAAAGTCTACAAATATCTGTAAAACCAAGATATTTACACATCCTGTGAAGCGTCAGCGTTGCGCTAGGGGGCTTGCACACATTGCTTCACTATGATCAAGGACTGAGTCCATCAATAGATTAAAGTGTCCTCCCAATATTATATCAAGAGGGGTGCCAGTGGCTTGCAAAATCCCTTCAAGATCTATTAAAAAGCCCTGATCATCAATGTTAGGTGCGTAAATATTAGCCAAAATCGACATTTGCCCCTGAATTTCTGCTAAAACAATAATGACTCTTCCTAATTTATCTTTAATCTGTTTGAGACATTTGAATTGTAGATGTTTACTTATCAATATAATGACTCCCCCGCTCTTACTTGAGCCAGCACTAAAGAAAACATGTCCACCCCATATCTTTCCAAATTTTTCAGCTTCCAGCTGGGAAAGATGTGTTTCTTGAAGAAACACTATATTATATTTCTTACGTTTAAGAAAAGAAATAACCTTCCTTCTTTTTAACCATTCACATTCCACGTGGAGAGAGACAATCCGCTCATAATAACATTTTACATTTTGACATATTAGAAAAAATTTATTGTGTGTCAAAAACAAAATTATAAAGCCCACCTTCCAATATTAGTGCAACAATCAAACCCCGAACTTTCCCCTCCTCGCCTCGCGTAACACAAGATCTTTATCAGATGATCTCAGAAATTTGGCCAGAATTGATCAGGGCCTGTCTCCCTCAGTGGATCAGCATGCCGGGACTCTGTGAGCTTGTTCGATTTCCAGCTTATGGCCTGTTATGTCGAGCAGACTCGGAAAGAACTCATCTAGGAATTCCACCATATCTCTGCCTTCATGCTCAGGAATTCCAACAATTCGGACATTGTTTCGCTGATTACGATTCTCAAAATCCTCCAGTTTTTCCAAAGCGCGTTCCAAATCTACTTTGGTCGCTAGCGGGTTAGCAGCTAATTCCCTCTCCGATGACTCCAGATAATCGATCCGTCTCTATACGTCCCCGATTCTTGTAACCAACAGTAATC